>NC_080713.1:30281198-30448698 GCF_019097595.1 Hemibagrus wyckioides
CCAAATTTATAATGTAAAATCACTGGATTCAGAATTCACACTGCTTCCTCTCTGTTCTGTGTCTTTGTTCCTTCTAGTGTACAGAGAACTCAGCTTCCAGAGAGAGCTGTTTATCAGGTCAGTTATCACCAGTGAAGAAATGGATCAGCGTGTGGATTTATTAATATCTGTAAAATCAAACCAGAAAAATGTTCAACACTGTACCCTGTGTCATTTCTCTTATCCATTTATTTGATCACATTTAGTTTAACTGAATAAACACAAGAAATATGAGATAAAAGTAGAATAATCATGAATGATCAGATTAGTGCAGTGGTTTTTCTGTAGAACAGAAACAGATCAGGTCAAAGTTCACTTCTGTTAAATCTGATCCACAAGAAGTTATTAACATGCAGTGATGAGTTACTGTTGGGGTTTAATTCTGATCCTATATTCTGAGGTTATATTCTATGTGTTTCTGTCAATACGATTACCAACATGCTGCTGATTTGATCATTTACATTACTCTCACACTGCACTCTAACACTCTGTGTGTTCAGGTTACTTACATTAGCTCTCCTCCTGAACGCTTCAGTATCTCCTCCAGATCTCTGACTGAATTTCCCAGTTTATTCTCTCTCAGATCCAGCACTTTCAGATGTGAGGAGTTTATCTTCAGAGCCTCAGTCAGAGCAGCACAGCCTCTATCTGTTATTCTGCAGTCAAATAACCTGCAGAGAGAAAAGATTTTAGTTTCTTTACTTCACAGAACTAAATAATGATGAAGGCATGTGTGTAAAATGAGAAGCATAAATATAATAGTAAAGTATTTATCTACATTGTTATTGTGTATTAGAAAAGATGTGTGTATGGTCTGTGAAAAACAACTCTAAAGTGTAATCCTGCATCATTATAAAGATTATTTAAGTTTCATCACATCACTGAGTTCAAATAAATCTCACACTTGATTCAGTTCCTACTGAAATCCACTTCCCAGTAGAGCAAAGCACCTCACTGCTATAACTACTGTATACCTCTCACTACTTGTTCCTAATCCCACATCCTCCTCATCACCAGAGTTCAAATAAATCTTTATTTAATCTTTATTACTGATAATAAATCTAATCTAGAGAGCAAGTTAGACACGTTAGTTAGACATTACTAGCTAGGACTGGGAAGAGCTTTGTTCTGGTTAGTGATTTTTATTAGAAAGCTGTTTCATCACATCACTGAGTTACTCACCGCAGTTTCTCCAGTTTACACTCGTGTTTCTTCAGTAGATCACAGAGCTTCTCCACTCCTGAGTCTCCCAGTTCACACCGACTCAGATCCAGCTCTCTGATGTGTGATGGATTTGTACAGAGAGCTGAAGACAAATCAGCACAGGATTTCCCTCTTACACTCTTCCATAGTCTGCAGAAAAGGAAACAGAGTTTAGTCCAACATTAGAGAAAGAAAGGATGTAGAAATGACTGAAGTAAGAACACTAACACATTTCTAAACTCTGCTATTGTTGCTAGCTGCTGTGGTGTTTATTTGTTATTTGTTAGATCTGCTTATCTAGCTTTTTATCTCCCTACCCCTCCATTTCTCCATTTACTCATCTATCTGTCAGGCATGCGTTCCCAACTTCCGGTTTTGTGATCTCACTTCCTGTTTCCTCCATTTTATGCTTGTCAGCCCTATATAAGCCAGCGGGCTGCACATGCTCTTTGCCAGATGGTGTCTTCAGGTATCTTCTGGATTATTGGACTGGATTCTGTTACTGATTCTGGATTATTGGACTGGATTCTGGTACTGATTCTGGATTATTGGACTGGATTCTGGTACTGATTCTGGATTATTGGACTGGATTCTGGTACTGATTCTGGATTATTGGACTGGATTCTGTTACTGATTCTGGATTATTGGACTGGATTCTGTTGCTGATTCTGGATTATTGGACTGGATTCTGTTACTGATTCTGGATTATTGGACTGGATTCTGTTGCTGATTCTGGATTATTGGACTGGATTCTGTTACTGATTCTGGATTATTGGACTGGATTCTGTTGCTGATTCTGGATTATTGGACTGGATTCTGGTACTGATTCTGGATTATTGGACTGGATTCTGGTACTGATTCTGGATTATTGGACTGGATTCTGTTACTGATTCTGGATTATTGGACTGGATTCTGGTACTGATTCTGCCCAGCCTGCTTTACCCTGGTTTTCGGTTGTTCTGTGGTTGTTATCTGAGAACTCTGCCATTTCCAGTGCTTGCCTTTATTAAAGACTCTTATTTTGAACTTTGACTGTGTTCTGCATTTGGGTCCTCACCTGCCTACCCTGACACTATCTCTCTAAACCAGGGGTCTCCAACTGTTTCTTCCTCTGAGAGCTTGTGTTATATTATTAGTAATATTTATTCACACAGCTTATTACCATAAACTAAACCAGCTGAATAAGATATTTTTGTTTCTACTTTAAAAAATGTCAATATTGAACATCATATTTTGCAATAAATTATTTTAAATTGACATAAGCAGCATGTTAACTGTTGAGTCGAGTTAATTGATTTAACACAGAAAGCTGTTTCATCACATCACTGAGTTACTCACCGCAGTTTCTCCAGTTTACACTCGTGTTTCTTCAGTAGATCACAGAGCTTCTCCACTCCTGAGTCTCCCAGTTCACACCAACCCAGATCCAGCTCTCTGATGTGTGATGGATTTGTACAGAGAGCTGAAGACAAATCAGCACAGGATTTCCCTCTTACACTGTTACATAGTCTGCAGAAAAGGAAACAGAGTTTAGTCCAACATTAGAGAAAGAAAGGATGTAGAAATGACTGAAGTAAGAACACTAACACATTTCTAAACTCTACTTTCTGTTCTTCTAGATTATTTTCTTTCTCCTGGTTTTTATCAGACTCACAGTGCTGGACTTTAACTAAAAATATCATTCTAACCACCAGGAGTATAATAATATAGTAAATGTAAAATTTGATATGATTTCAGCACAGCACTGTCTGAATCTGTGCCTCAGGTTTCCATTTTAAACTGATGAAAGTATTTGACACTAGAACAGTAGGAGAGAGCGGGGAACAACAGACAAAGTAAACTAAAGAAACAACTGATAAACAAACGACAAACTGCATTATAGAAATATAAAATGTGCGTCAGACAGAACAATCAGTTTCTAGATTCTACATGTGTTCATTTATATATGCAGAGTTTATTCTCCCTTACAGAGACACACTTCACCTGTTACTACCCAGGAACAGAGGAAACAACAGCAGACACACACACACACACACACAACACAATGTTGTGATATACCCTTATTGCTTAAGCAAATCACACTCTTGTTATCACTATTTATTATTATTATTATTAGTGTGATGCTGATAAGTATTATAGTTTATTTTATATTCATTTTTAAATGTATTTTTCACGGACTTCACTTCCTGGTTTAGCTATGCTTCACTTCCTGGGTTTTATACGGACTTATGCTTAAATGCAAAGCACACACGCTAGTTCGTTTAGACTTCATATGTTAACTGAGACATTAGATTGTATTTATTATTTGAAGATTTCTTGCAATAGTTTAAGTATGTATAGCTTTTATATTTGTAAGGTTCATCGCTTGTGGCACTTTGTTAGCGCGCCCGCCTCCCATGCTGGAGACCCGTATAAAATAATTGTAAAATATATAAAATATTAGTACCACTGACATCAGTAATATTACAAGTTGCAGGTTAGCTTATCTGGTAGAGCGTCTGCCTCCCATGCTGGAGACCCGGTCGGAGTTGTATTTTTTGTAGTTAGTCTGCTTGCTGTCCGTATAGATAGTTAGGATCAGCAAGCATGAATACGGTTACATCATAGCTGCTGTTCGCAGGGCAGACAAACATAAGTTAACGCAATTAGTTAACATGTCTTATGTCAAGTAAAGTTATTTTTTTTTATATTTTTGGTATATTCTAACTACAAGTAGAGTCACAAGATTATAGGGCTTTATTTGCTATACAAAGTCATAGCAGTAAGTATAAACAAAGCAGCCTAAACACTGTACACTGAAAAAAGTAAAACTGCTGTGTCATTCATCTAAAGTATGTTTCTTCATTAGTTTGATAGAAAATTTTGATTTCTTATCTGAAACTGTTATTTTTACTTTGCTTAAAAGGAAACACCGCCTTCCTTGGTTAAAATTAAGTGTAATCCGTTTCCTCAAAGCCGATTTCTACTTTAAACTAAAGGGTCGCCTTATCACGTGACCTCAGGACGTCGCACCAGATCAGTCTGAACCAGAATCTGCTGTCCGCCATTACAGTTGTCTGTCGCTTGGAAAGAGAATTTTGTGTACTGAAAAAGAAAAGTCTTTTACACACGGTAAGAAGACAAATGTATATTATTGTTGGAGTAAATGTGTCTTGTTTATGCTAACACCAATCATTCATGTATGTTGTGGGTTAGGAACAACTACCTTGTTGAATGTATTTGCTAACGTTAGCTACTCAAAACTATTTTCAAAAACGGCTGACTATGTAAGTCACTAAGACTGTTACGCCGAGTCCCCTGCTAATATTAATTAAATTTAAATACGGTTGGTTATCGATGTAATAATTAATGTTAATCTTATCTAACTATAAAACACGTGAATTTTATAGGAGTGCATGCTATTTGCAGTGGAACTGCATGCTTAAGGCCAGCTGGAGTTGCTAATGTGTACAACCCACATGGTATCCGGTTCACTTGCACAAAATGTATAATGTTAATGTTGCTATAGCACCATTCGGACGGGTCTGTTTTTACCGGGGGAGGTTTGAGAAATTCGTTTTTCTCAGACGGGCTTATTTTAATCCCGTGTGAATCTGCCAAGTCTGTGTTTTTCTCAAACGATCTCTTAAAAAATTCCAGAGCAATTTTCCTACAGTTTCTCGCCGAACTCGGTGATGCTCTGAGAAATCTAATCCCGTCCGAATGTGAATGCCTGTGATTGCTGACAATATCTTTTCAAAATGCGTTTCTTTACATGTTTTGGCCAAAGTGAACTGCCATAAGCCCTTACTAACGGGTGGGACAGGGACACAGAAGCAAAGAGAGGTAAGGATCAAAGTATGTGGATACAGTTTCTAAAATTGACTACAATAGTGCACTTTGCTGTGTTGGCGAGTAGAAACGCAACACAGTCGATGTATTAGAACTCGTTTTTATCGGTTATAATTCAGCAGAGGTGACAGGTTTGTTTATTACACCAGCAGCGTCACAGTCCCAGAGTTGACGCAGATATAGCCCCAGCATTATCTTACATTAGATGCACAAGATGGCTTACACGGCCACGAACAATGCCATGAACGCCGTAAGCAAGAACAGTAGCTCACCTGCACTGCTAATGAAGCTCGGCCAAGTTAGGTACACATCATGAGAGAAACACATTTCCTATGACCTCTTCGCAATAAAAGCATCCCTCCGGTTCACCAGTGGAAAGATTTTAGTGTGAAGCAGACAGAGCAGGAAATCTTCAGATTGTATTAGTGGCAACTTAACACAAATCTGATTCGATTGAAAGACATCAGTAAACAGTAAAACAAGGTTGGTATCTCAAAATGCAAACAAAAATGCAGGTTGGAAATAAAAAATATTTATTCCCCTCTGTGTTTATAGATTTGTGAGCGTCTTCTCAAAAGGCCACTGTTTTACCCATACTACAGAATTTGGTAAGTTTCCTCAATGCACACTTATGAACATATGCATGCATTCTAGAGGACTGAACCTAACCACAAAGAATCAAGTATGAAAGTACACTCATTAATTTTGGTTGAATTTGACAGTTTAGTAAGTAGTATGTAAATGTAGAGGCAATTTAAGTTCACATTACTTTTATGTTTTAAGAAACCCTAAATGAAACATTTCAAAGCTCATCAACAGCTCAAATTGCATTAAATATACAATATAATGTTAAAAAATAATAAAAATAAAGAAAAAACACAGAAGGAGAAGGTGTGTCCAAACTTTTGACTGGTAGTGTACGACAGCGAGGCGGGGATCGAACCGCTGATCCTGGGATTGGTGGAAACCATTCCACCTTCTGAGCTACAGCCACCCAAAAAAACTGAATTACATTCATTATTCTATTTTGTGTGTCATACATATAATTGGTTCATTATCAAGTGCACTTTACAGACTTTTATGGACAACTTTTGATGTTTTGGATAGAATGAGCAGATTTTCAAGACGGCATGATTTCAGATGTTTTATGGATACAAAAATCAAACCTGCAGTGGTGGCTTCCATCATGAGTCAGTTCCAGAGGTGTGAGATGTAGGGCTGCAACTAACGATTATTCTCCTTATCGAAATAATCTGTATATTATTTTCTAGATTAAATTAGTCTATGAAATGCAAAAAAAAAAAGAAGGAAAAATTACTTGTCAAACACTTCAAAAGCTTCAGAGACTTAAAAAATGAAGCAAATATTAGCAAATTTACATATGTTTTAAAGTTTATCTGGAAGTGACTGATACAGTAAATTTTCAAAATGGTTGCCGATTAAATTGCTTTTCATTAACTAGCAAATTAAATGAGACAGCCATGGGCTTTTTCCTGTTTAGTAGCTTTTGACAAGCGTTAAATTCTAAAATTAAATATATACTTGTCCTTACCACAGTGCCCGTCCTTGGATTTATTTTTATTTTTTCCAGCAAATTCAAATTTTATTGAAGACTGAAACAAATATAATCGATGCCATTTACACTGATGCCTTTTGTTATTTGTATTAAGTGCTAATTGGTAAAGCAGGTCTTTTTTTTCTTTCCTAGTCTTCTCATGAATGTGGAAGTGCAAAGACTGTGGTACCTCGGTTTTGCGAAGATCTGAGCTTATCAAACATTATAAGCTTGAACATAGACACTATGGACATCACCATTCTTATCCATGTGTCTATTTGAACTGTCCATGCACTTGCAAGACTTGGAATGGTCTTCTGACTCATGTTTCAAAATGTCATCACAGACAGAATGAACTGACCACATATAAATGCCTCTTGTGCAATTACAATCAACTTTCCACTCTCAAAAAATATTTGAAAACATAGGACAGCATCTCAAAAACAACGAGACTGTTGATTGTGTGTTTTAAGGGTGTTCATATAAAACCAACATTTATGGTTCATTTCAGACTCATAGAAGTAGGAAAAATAAGGGTTTTCAGGTAAGCAATTTAAAGCCTGGAATACTTGAGAAACAGGGGTCAAGCTTAGCTCTTCCCACTGAAAATCGTTATTCTGACAGTATCCAGATTGAGAGTATTGGTAATGACCCATTAGATGATGATGATGATTTAAGTACAGAGAATGTGAGTGATTCTAGTTCAGATGTTCAGAATTCAGATGACTTGTCATGCAATATTGAGCTCAAAGTTGCCTCACTTTTATTAAAGCTAGAACACATTTTCCTTGTTCCCAGTGTAGCTGTTGATGAGCTTTTACAAGAGTTTGACTATTTAATAAGGACTGCTTCTACTCCTCTTATCCATCAAACCATAGCTCAGCATCTTCAGAATAGTAACTGTGAAGTAGATCAAACTGTTCTGAAAGAACTAGCATCTGCTCTTTGTAAGTCAAATCCAGTTACAGCTTGTTTTGGTTGTGATGGTCCACTTTCCACTGCATGGAAGTGAAAGATCTACTATAAAAAATAATTCAATATTGTAGAACCTGCAGAATATGTTCTTGACTCACAGAATAGGAAATCATTCCAATACATCCCTATACTAAAATCTTTACAACAAATACTGAGTTGTGAAACTTTATTGGATAAAGCAATTAATTTAAAAACTCATTAAGTCAAACCTGATAAAACCCTGTATAGATCCTTCTATGAGGGTAGTAATTACAAAGAAAATGTGGTGTTATCACAGGACTGTGCTATTTCACTGATATTGTATGTAGATGATTTTGAAATTTGTAATCCGTTTGGTACTTCAAGGAAAAAACAAAGTCTTTGGGGTATATTGAACATTGGGCAATTTACCTGCCAGTTATCACTCCTCTCTGTCATCTATATATTTGCCTGCCCTTATTCATAGTGATGATGTTAAGTGCAACAGTGTGTTGAAGCCTTTGATAGATGGAACAACATGGAGTGTTTATTTCTAAGTTGGGGAAAACCCTGAAAGGCTTAGTTCATTGTGTAATAGCAGACAACCTTGGGGCCCACAGTATTGCAGGTTTTGTGGAAAATTTCTCAGGAAAATATGTCTGCAGATTTTGCACAGCAGAAAATATTGATATTCAAATAAAAGAGGTCAATTCAGGAGCTTTCTCTCTTAGGAGCAAGGAAATTCATACTTGTCATCTCAAAGCTATTGATGAAAATTCATTGGCCAGTCATTTTGGTGTGAAAAGGAAGTGTGTGCTGTCTCAAAATCTGCCATATTTTAATGAGACTCAGGGTTTCCCCCCAGATATAGTTCATGATCTCTTTGAAGGGATTATCCCTGTTGAAATTGCCCTTTGTCTTAATGTGTTAATTTCCAAACAATATTTTACATTAGCTGGTTTAAATGAAGCAATAATAGCATTTCCATTTAAGTGGACTGATAAGACAAACCGTCCCCATCCTGTGCTACTCACCTACACAACAAAGAAAACAACTGGAGGAAATGCACATGAGAACTGGAGTTTGTTGAGATTTTTTCCTCTCTTGATTGGATGCAGAGTTCCTCCTAATGAACCAGCATGGCAAATCCTCTGTGAACTAAAGGACATTGTTGAACTTCTTGTAGCACCATATCACACTGACGAATCTGTTGCTTATCTTGATTTCAAGATATCTGAACACAGGACAGTATTCCAAAAGTTTTCCCCATCAAAGAATTACATCATTATTTGGAACACTATCCACAGTTGATACGTCAGTTTGGCCTGCTGGTTGCACTGTGGACTATGAGATTTGAAGCAAAACAGCTTCTTCAAAACAGCAGTCCGTCAAACAAACTGTTACAAAAATGTATTGTATTCTTTAGCTCAAAGGCACCAATTTCAGACTGCACACAGTCTGCTCATGTGTCAACTTGCTAAACCAATTTTGGAGGTTACACATGTTTCAATACTTCACATTGATGTCATTAATCAGGATATTGCACTGGCAGTGAAACAGAAGCACCCAGATATCATCAGTGTGAACCTTGCAAAAAATGTCACCTACAACGGCTTCAACTACAGGACTGGAATGGTGGTAGCCCATGGGTCGCTGGCAGGACTTCCAGAATTTTGTGAAATAGTTCACGTGATTGTTCTTCACAAGAGTCTTACTTTCATTGTCAAAAAACTGGCTGCATGGTACCTGGAACATTATCGAGCTTATGACGTGGCCATATCTACTCCCAGAGAACTAAGGCTTGTTGAGGCACATGAGCTGAGAGATCAGTACCCTCTGGCTCACTATATGGTTGGTGGTCGGCGCCTCGTCTCCTTGAAGAGACACATATATGCATAAGGTTGGATATGTAAGGATGTTGGGCTGGTAATGTTTAAATTACATTTTTCAATACAGTATGTGGAATGTATTTTTTCAGGTGTGTGTGTGGGATCAATCTCAGTTGTTCTGTCAGACAAAACAACCTGTTGTTGTAGAGATGTTCCCATTTCATGTCTAGGGTCCAGTGTGAGATGGTAACACAAAAGGGAGAATTACATACATTAAAAACAAATCTTAACATATAATAATTTAAGTACTTTAGACTCTCATTTTTCAAACTGAAAATGCCACTTGTAGTGAAACAGTGTAACACTAACAATTCCATGCAAATTCAGTAGAGCGCTTGGTTGCATAATTTACTACAAAGTATTAAGTCTGTGTAGGTAAATGTATTATTAAAAACATGGTTGAATTTAATATTGAATATATATGAGATGTGGAATATAACTAATACTTGCACTTAAACAGTTTTGATTTTCTTTTTTTTTCAGTTTCTACAAGAACTCAAATGTGGCCAAGAGAGTTTTGTATACCAGTATTCTCTTATGACACTGAACTGCAGTTAGAAAAGGGAAATGCAGCATATAAAGCAAACATGACAAGACTGACACTGAGCTCAAAAATGAAGTCAGATATTCTGGAAAAGGTAGCTGAAGAGATTTTCAAGTACAAAGCATACCCAACAGATTCTGACTTTTGTGATGTTGCAGAAGCACTCATTAGGAAGCATCCATGCCTCACTGAACCTGGGTCATACAGCAGGTGCTATGGATGGAAGCAGAGACTGAAAACAAAGATGGGCAACTACCGAACCCAACTTAAGGGCATTGGGTGTTCTGAGTTGCTTGCAAATTCACTGAAATCCAAAGCTCCAGATGATGCATTGCCAATGAAGAAAGTAAAGAGACCAAGGCAAGGAAAGGCCAACCATATTCCTGACATTCCAGTTGGAGAAACTCCAGGAAAACTGGAGAGTGAGAGAGTGACACTTTTAAGTGAAGTGAAAGAGAGAGAGGCAATCGCACAGTGATAAAGGACAAAATGGCCAAAACCTTCTCACTGAGAAGGCAAGAACACACACACACACACACATGTACAACCAAGATCTGATCTCAGAGGAGAACTGAACTGTGCTGGACACGGACACACACACACATACATAATACACACGCACAAAAAAAAAAAAAAGAACTGAACTGTGCTGGACAGTCAGACACACACACACCAAATTATCCTGTTTGCACGTACATGCCACTTTACATTTATATATATTTATATTAATGCTGTTTACATGTGTCACTTTAATATCTGCAGTCACTGTATACACTGTTCTTTGCACATTGTCTTGTTTATTGCACAAAGTCGGCCTATATGTTGTTTGTCTGCACTCTCTTGTCTTGTCTTGTCTTATCTTGTCTTTTCTTCCTGTGCACTTCTGTTTTTTGTCTAGTTCTTAAAGACTGCACCTTAAGTATAGTTTAAGTTTTAAATTATAGTTTAATTTTTTTATCTCTATGTTTAGCTCTATGTTTGTCTGCGTCACTGTACTTTGTCTGTGTTCTGTGTAGCACCTCTGCTCTAGGAGGAACGTTGTTTCACTTCACTGTGTACTGCATCTGCTATATATGGTTGAAGTGACAATAAAGCTTCTTTGACTTTGACTTGAAATTGTGGAGAAGGAAATGGGAGTGGAGGAGCTGAGAGAGAGATGGCCTGCATTGTTCAGCATGGATGAGGTACGTTGAAGTAGTTAAGATTTTCATTTAGTGGGAAACTTTGAGAGTGGTGTGCCACCAAATAGGTTCACAAAATTATCCAGAGAACTTGCAGAGAAAAACAAAGAACAGAAGTTGTCCATCTTAGAATGTGAGAGGGTTCCAATTTGTATCTAGCAATGTGTGCAGCTTTCCAGTGTATTGGTCATTGTTTGATTATATGAATACTTAAATTAATGTGTATGGGTCAGAGCATGCTTGTAACAAGAATGATGTTGACTTAGATTTCTTCATTGTGGAAAAAGATATACTGTAATATAAAATTTATTAATAATTTGAGCCACAATTCAGAAATCATGTTTTCATGTAAAATTTCAGCTGTCAAGGCCACACACACACATATACTTTCCAGAGGTTTCAATTCACATTGATACTGATTGTTACTGCAATCCTAGGATACAAAGTCCAATTCTTCTTCTGTTTTTTTTTTTTTTAAGATCAATGCTGAATTTCTTAGAATCACAACAGTTCTGCTTCAAACAAGATTCCTGGCTTCCTTAGACAAGCACTAGAGCAGGTTAATTGAAATAATCAGAAAGAAGGGAGGAAGTGTGAGAGAGAAGACTAGGGAGATACTCGCTCAATAAAGCACATATTAACTTTCAATCACAAATGTAAAACTGTGAACAGGGCTCTACGTTTACATTTATTGTTAGGGACATTGTTTTCATGAATGTGTCCATTAGAACCAGTAGAATAAAACCTATAGATGTTGTTCACACGTTACTGTGTGCTGTCCGAGTACAGGATTCAAGGTACGCTGTGTTCATTATATCACACTTTCCAAGCCTAATGAAACAATCAGTTCTCTCGTCTGTAAGGCTTTCCCAGGTCAGATATGAACTTAAGTTTCTAGTTTGACGGACTTTTTAACTAGTTTGCTCAAAGCATTGGTAATTCTTTGTATACAGATTCAGTGCTATATGGTTGATACGGCAAAGTAAATCCTATATGTAATGTCTATCTTTAGTCAGGTTGTACAATTGGACTAGATCAGTTTTGTCTGTGTGTCTCGAGCCTGGACGTGAATCTAAGACGAGAGTGTCTGCTGAAGTGCCTTACTGTGTACTTGGGGGAGGACGTTGGCCAACTCATTAAAGACTATCTGGTAAGCATTTTGGCATGAATAACTAAAGTCTTAGAAATGAAAAATGTTATTCTTATTAAATTGACAAATCAGACTTCAAAACTACACACACACTACTTACAAAAAGTCAGGGATATTTGACTTTCAGGTGAAATTTTGACATCATGAGACCAAGATGACACCTAACAATTGACAAGTTATTGAGATGTTGACATTTTTTGTTGTGGTATACCCACCACTGTTGTTAGCTTTTGTTTCAAACTGTTTGAGGTGAAGAAATTACCATTGCATGCTTCTACTTAATAAATGCTCTGTGTTCATGATATAATATCACTGTAGCATGAACGTTTTACATTTTCCATAAATTTCACCCAAAAGTCAAATATCCCTAACATTTTGAGTAGTGTATGTCCCCAGGTCTTACCAAGAGTGCTCAGGCTCATGATACATTTATGGTCGTCTTCTTTCTTTTGTCAAATCAGGTCTGTTGTGTACTCTGTGATGCTAGGTTCAAGTTCAGTATTACTGCTTTAACAAATGATTCCATATAACCTTGGTGACAGTCAGTGGTCATTGGCAGGGAGTGATTTTCTTAGATATCATGTGCTGAACTAAGAAAAGGTGTATACATTTCAAACAATAATATTATTCTGTCTTCAAGGTGATGCACCAATACAAATCAAAGTAATGTGAGGAAGATGACACATGTCCTGATTAAAGACATCAACATTATAGTAGAAAAAGCCTTCATCCAACTCTACAGTTCTCCTGACTCATTTGCCAAAGACCTTCTATTGGCTGGTAGTTTAATACTCACAATATCTCTGTATATGAACTTGTTCATGGCTGTAACAACAGCAAGCACCTCTTTCATCAAATAATCTCTGATAAATCCACTCTACATTATTTGCCTATTCCCAGACAATTTTAGAAACTATCTGGTGAAAACTTGTGTACTTAACTGTATCAGTTAAGAAACAGATATTTCCCACTCGAGTTGGTGGAGACCAAAAACAGAGCTAAAACAGACTGAATACTTGACATTCATCAGGTCGACCCAGACATGTAAAAGAATACTAAGGTAATTCAGAGAATAAGGTGGTGAGTCCAAATCCCAGGACCACCAAGCTGCCCCTTCTGGGCCCTTGAGCAAAGCCCTTAACCCTCAACTGCTCAGTTGTATGAAATGAGATAAATGTAAGTTGCTCTGGATAAGGCTGTCTGCCAAATGCTGTAAGTGTGATATCATAAAGTGATTCTGTCCCACGTTGGCTATTAAACAATATAGTTTTGAGAAGAACTTTATCCCACTAACAGAATTACTAGCAGTAATTCTCTATATACTTTTTCCTCATTTAATACATTTACTATAGATTTGCTGTGGCATGGTATTTGTAAAGGATAAATTATACACCTGGACTATAACTAGACATTTTAAGTTTGAAGGCTTTGTTCTTTCACAGGAGAGTCAGGTTAGCTTGGACATAATGGCCATACACTGCCTCCAAGTTGCAGACTCTGGAGTAAATTAAAATTTCCAGATACAAAGTTAGTGACAGAATATTATCAACTGTGATGCAACATTTACACAGAGCCATTTCCTTTTTTTTTCAATTGTAGAGAGAAATATTTGCAGTGTCAGTTTTCTCTTACATTTCAGCAGATGCTTTCACTTGTCAGAGCACAGCTCTATGTAATGTGTTTTGTGCAATAACTTAAGATGTTGGCTATTAGAAAAATATTTTGAGGGACTGTCATCACCTGCTTACTCATGAAATAAGAGTAAGCAGCTCTATCTGCTAAACTTATTTTAAATTACATCTTTTGCATAAGGCTGGATCAAAACTAAGTTGTTGATCTGTCTCAATTATGCACTTCATTACTTTTTTACACAACTTTATTACCGAAATTTCTAGTGATATATCTGATATCACCAATTGTTTTGGACAGTTCCTTGACATCATTTGACCTAAATATGCAATAAATCTTGGGTGATTTTTGCACTCTCACAGTGATCAATAATTGTGATTTTTACGTCTGTACATCGCACACTGGTTTTGTCAAATATAACAATTTTTCCAATAAATGCTTGCATTAGGTTGTTCAGAAGGACAAAGCAGTATCTGAACTTGAAAGGTGCACCATGGCCGTGTTTGTCCTCAGGGAAGAAGGAAATCCTCTCCAGGCACCACAGGAAATTGGGATTGTGATTGAAGGTGTGGAAGTCCTTAATGAGTTGCCATCAGTCGCACATGCATTTGCTATGTTGTTTGGCATCATCTATGTGCTAAACCTGAGCTATCCAAGTGAGCTCAGACACATTTTTGAGGCTCTGCAGAAAATATTTATGGAAACAGAGCCCAAAAAAATGTCACGCAGGGTTTTCAGTCTCAGTGTCCAGCTTTAAATGTCTGATAAGTCATTATATACATCTGGATACATCATGTTTCATTCTATTTTAGAGCTTGTATTCAAATAAAACATTGTTACATTTGAATTGACAGCGAAGTAACTAAACGCAGGCCTTTATTTCTCGTTTTGTCTGCTTTAAGTATGTTACTAAAATATTAATACCTTTTGTGTATTATACCAGCAAGTGATGGGAACCAGCTGGTGCAATATTTCTGTCATTGTGACTTTTACATGGAACAAACATGGCATCACGTCAACAGTATTTTTCTTAGGCTTACATTTGTTTTAAAGTGACGTTGCATTCCGACACTCAGGTCACTAATGTTTCCACGTTTTTAATATAGATAGTGTTTATGCAGTTCTTAGCAGTTAGAACATTACACATCTCAAGTTTCAAATTATAACAGAGATGTAGAGTTTAACCTGATAATATTTATGTAATGAAAAATGTTACAGAATAAATCTTATCCAAAGACCATAATTGACATTATGCACTTTTAAATTTTTCTCATGTAAGTGTTTTTGTTGTACACTATACCTTTTTATGTTTCTGGATTGAAAATGCATTTTGTGGAAAGTAATGTATATTTTAAAAAACAGAATAAATGTGTCTTTGGAGGAGAACTTTACTGTCTATTTAGTGTTATTTTGGTAATAAATTTGCCTCTAAGTAAAATGAAGTAAAATTGTAATGTATTATGTTTTTTTGGTTTGTATTCATGTTCACATTTAAGTTCTTTGAAAGCAGAAAACTACACAAACTTATCTGTAGCTACATTTTTGGATTTAAGTCAGAACAAGATATTGATTTAGCTACAGTTATAAATTTTAGTTTGTACAAAATCACACGTTTAACTTGAGAAAAATTAATAAGGTAACTTGAAGCAAAATTACAGCAATTAGTTTTTTCCAAAGTAAAAACTACGTTTGGATTTAATGATCAATTTTAGGTTTTTATAAAGTGAATTGATAAAGTTGTTACAAAGTAGAAAAAGCAGATGCATTGGCCGATTCCTTTGTAATAAATTCAGTTTTTGAATTGTGTGGATGCAAATATTTTGCATTGGGGAAAATTAGAAGAATTGATTAACACGTGATTAAAATAAAACATAAAACAAAGTCATAAATATGCTTTCAGAAAAAGTAAAAAAACAATTTTTTTTAGTTGGTCCAAACTATCGTTTTTTTTCAGTGTATAGTTGTGTGTGTGTGTGTGTGTGTGTGTGTGTGTGTGTGTGTGTGTGTGTGTGTGTGTGTGTGTGAGTGTGTGAGTGTGTGTGTGTGTGTGTGTGTGTGTGAGACATCAGCTAGAGTGAGTGAAGAGGTTTGTTTTTTTAAGTCGTATCGTCTTTACACTGATATTTAAGCAGAGCACACACGCTGGTTCGTTTAGACTTTATATTTTAACTGTAACTTTATTTTGTGTTTATTATTCGATAATTTTTTGCAATAGTTTAAGCATGTATAGTTTTTATATACACTATATTGCCAAAAGTATTCGCTCACCCATCCAAATAATCAGAATCAGGTGTTCCAATCACTTCCATGGCCACAGGTGTATAAAATCAAGCACCTAGGCATGCAGACTGTTTTTACAAACATTTGTGAAAGAATGGGTCGCTCTCAGGAGCTGAGTGAATTCCAGCGTGGAACTGTGATAGGATGCCACCTGTGCAACAAATCCAGTCGTGAAATTTCCTCGCTCCTAAATATTCCACAGTCAACTGTCAGCTGTATTATAAGAACGTGGAAGTGTTTGGGAACGACAGCAACTCAGCCACGAAGTGGTAGGCCACGTAAACTGACGGAGCGGGGTCAGCGGATGCTGAGGCACATAGTGCGAAGAGGTCGCCAACTTTCTGCAGAGTCCATCGCTACAGACCTCCAAACTTCATGTGGCCTTCAGATTAGCTCAAGAACAGTGCGCAGAGAGCTTCATGGAATGGGTTTCCATGGCCGAGCAGCTGCATCCAAGCCATACATCACCAAGTGCAATGCAAAGCGTCGGATGCAGTGGTGTAAAGCATGCCGCCACTGGACTCTAGAGCAGTGGAGACGCGTTCTCTGGAGTGATGAATCGTGCTTCTCCATCTGGCAATCTGATGGACGAGTCTGGGTTTGGCGGTTGCCAGGAGAACGGTACTTGTCTGACTGCACTGTGCCAAGTGTAAAGTTTGGTGGAGGGGGGATTATGGTGTGGGGTTGTTTTTCAGGAGCTGGGCTTGGCCCCTTAGTTCCAGTGAAAGGAACTCTGAATGCTTCAGCATACCAAGACATTTTGGACAATTCCATGCTCCCAATTTTGTGGGAACAGTTTGGAGCTGGCCCCTTCCTCTTCCAACATGACTGTGCACCAGTGCACAAAGCAAGGGCCATAAAGACATGGATGACAGAGTCTGGTGTGGATGAACTTGACTGGCCTGCACAGAGTCCTGACCTCAACCCGACAGAACACCTTTGGGATGAATTAGGGCGGAGACTGAGAGCCAGACCTTCTCGTCCAACATCAGTGTGTGACCTCACAAATGCGCTTCTGGAAGAATGGTCAAAAATTCCCATAAACACACTCCTAAACCTTGTGGACAGCCTTCCCAGAAGAGTTGAAGCTGTTATAGCTGCAAAGGGTGGACCGACGTCATATTGAACCCTATGGATTAGGAATGGGATGTCACTTAAGTTCATATGCGAGTCAAGGCAGGTGAGCGAATAGTTTTGGCAATACAGTGTATGTAACGGAGGCTCGTGCTAGGTGCCATGCAGCGAGTTGTATAAAGCATGTTTCAACTTGCTTATAAGTCACCTTGCTTTTACTCCCTTTACTCCACTGATCTCAGTAGTATTATAAGCTGCAGTTTAGCTTATTTGTTAGAGCGCCCGTGCTTAAGTGTGCTATTACTTTTCATGCTGATAAGTATTGTAGTTTATTTTATATTAATTTTTAAATGCATTTTTCACGGACTTCACTTCCTGGTTTCCGTACGGACTAGCTGTGACGTCAGCTAGAGTGAGTGAAGAGGTTTGTTTTTTTAAAGTCGTATCGTCTTTAAACTGTAGCTACAGCTTCAATTCTAACTGTACAGCTACATGCTACCTTAAACTTTAGCTATGCTTCACTTCCTGGGCTTCATACTGACATTTAAGCATAGCGTGCATGCTAGTTCGTTTAGACTTCATATTTTAACTGTAACTTTAGTTTGTGTTTATTATTTGAGAATTTTTTGCAAAAGTTTAAGCATGTATAGCTTTTATATATGTAACGGAGGCTAGCGGTGGTGCAGGCAAAGCGGTGTTGGTAAATACTACTTACACAGACTACATTAAACTTTAGCTATGCTTCACTGCCTGGGTTTCATACGGACATTTAAGCATAGCGCACACGATAGTTCGTTTAAACTTCATATTTTAACTGTGACTTTAGTTTGTATTTATTATTTGAGAATGTCTTGCAATAGTTTAAGCATGTACAGCTTTTATATATGTAACGGAGTCCTGCGCTAGGCGCCGTGGAGGCACCGAGAGTTGTATAAAGCATGTTTAGCCTGTATATAAGTCACGTTGCTGTGTGGTACTTTGTTAGCGCGCCCACCTCCCATGCTTTTGTAAACTGTGACTTTAGCTTGTAAATACTATTTGACAATGTATTGCAATAGTTTAAGCAACATATTGCTTTGCTTTTCGCAATCAAACATATTTTCTTCTGGAAATGCAGAATTTTAGTTACAACTTAATGCTCCTGTTTACGTGATCAGTTCAGACTCTTAGACACAGAAAAACAGAAGAGAACATCTTCCTTATTCAGAGGAGGAAGTGTAGAGCTGATTAAGTTGAAATGTTTATTACACTCACATGTGTAATGTACTGATTATGTGTCAGTCACTGCAGATAGGTGATTATCAGTTCAGTACAGAGACAATGTATGTTACTGTTAGAAGACTTGTTGTCTTGTGCTTTGTTTTCTGGTTTAAACCCCGATATAAAGCACTGAGAATGAAATGAAATCCACTTCCCAGTAGAGCAAAGCACCTCACTGCTATAACTACTGTATACCTCTCACTACTTGTTCCTAATCCCACATCCTCCTCATCACCAGAGTTCAAATAAATCTTTATTTAATCTTTATTACTGATAATAAATCTAATCTAGAGAGCAAGTTAGACACGTTAGTTAGACATCACTAGCTAGGACTGGGAAGAGCTTTGTTCTGGTTAGTGATTTTTATTAGAAAGCTGTTTCATCACATCACTGAGTTACTCACCGCAGTTTCTCCAGTTTACACTCGTGTTTCTTCAGTAGATCACAGAGCTTCTCCACTCCTGAGTCTCCCAGTTTACACTGACTCAGATCCAGCTCTCTGATGTGTGATGGATTTGTACAGAGAGCTGAAGACAAATCAGCACAGGATTTCCCTCTTACACTCCTCCATAGTCTGCAGAAAAGGAAACAGAGTTTAGTCCAACATTAGAGAAAGAAAGGATGTAGAAATGACTGAAGTAAGAACACTAACACATTTCTAAACTCTACTTTCTGTTCTTCTAGATTATTTTCTTTCTCCTGGTTTTTATCAGACTCACAGTGCTGGACTTTAACTAAAAATATCATTCTAACCACCAGGAGTATAATAATATAGTAAATGTAAAATTTGATATGATTTCAGCACAGCACTGTCTGAATCTGTGCCTCAGGTTTCCATTTTAAACTGATGAAAGTATTTGACACTAGAACAGTAGGAGAGAGCGGGGAACAACAGACAAAGTAAACTAAAGAAACAACTGATAAACAAACGACAAACTGCATTATAGAAATATAAAATGTGCGTCAGACAGAACAATCAGTTTCTAGATTCTACATGTGTTCATTTATATATGCAGAGTTTATTCTCCCTTACAGAGACACACTTCACCTGTTACTACCCAGGAACAGAGGAAACAACAGCTTCACCACACACACACACACACACACACACACACACAACACAATGTTGTGATATACCCTTATTGCTTAAGCAAATCACACTCTTGTTATCATCACTATTTATTATTATTATTAGTGTGATGCTGATAAGTATTATAGTTTATTTTATATTCATTTTTAAATGTATTTTTCACGGACTTCACTTCCTGGTTTAGCTATGCTTCACTTCCTGGGTTTTATACGGACTTATGCTTAAATGCAAAGCACACACGCTAGTTCGTTTAGACTTCATATGTTAACTGAGACATTAGATTGTATTTATTATTTAAAGATTTCTTGCAATAGTTTAAGTATGTATAGCTTTTATATTTGTAAGGTTCATCGCTTGTGGCACTTTGTTAGCGCGCCCGCCTCCCATGCTGGAGACCCGTATAAAATAATTGTAAAATATATAAAATATTAGTACCACTGACATCAGTACTATTACAAGTTGCAGGTTAGCTTATCTGGTAGAGCGTCTGCCTCCCATGCTGGAGACCCGGTCGGAGTTGTATTTTTTGTAGTTAGTCTGCTTGCTGTCCGTATAGATAGTTAGGATCAGCAAGCATGAATACGGTTACATCATAGCTGCTGTTCGCAGGGCAGACAAACATAAGTTAACGCAATTAGTTAACATGTCTTATGTCAAGTAAAGTTATTTTTTTTTATATTTTTGGTATATTCTAACTACAAGTAGAGTCACAAGATTATAGGGCTTTATTTGCTATACAAAGTCATAGCAGTAAGTATAAACAAAGCAGCCTAAACACTGTACACTGAAAAAAGTTAAACTGCTGTGTCATTCATCTAAAGTATGTTTCTTCATTAGTTTGATAGAAAATTTAGATTTCTTATCTGAAACTGATATTTTTACTTTGCTTAAAAGGAAACACCGCCTTCCTTGGTTAAAATTAAGTGTAATCTGTTTCCTCAAAGCCGATTTCTACTTTAAACTAAAGGGTCGCCTTATCACGTGACCTCAGGACGTCGCACCAGATCAGTCTGAACCAGAATCTGCTGTCCGCCATTACAGTTGTCTGTCGCTTGGAAAGAGAATTTTGTGTACTGAAAAAGAAAAGTCTTTTACACACGGTAAGAAGACAAATGTATATTATTGTTGGAGTAAATGTGTCTTGTTTATGCTAACACCAATCATTCATGTATGTTGTGGGTTAGGAACAACTACCTTGTTGAATGTATATGCTAACGTTAGCTACTCAAAACTATTTTCAAAAACGGCTGACTATGTAAGTCACTAAGACTGTTACGCCGAGTCCCCTGCTTATATTAATTAAATTTAAATACGGTTGGTTATCGATGTAATAATTAATGTTAATCTTATCTAACTATAAAACACGTGAATTTTATAGGAGTGCATGCTATTTGCAGTGGAACTGCATGCTTAAGGCCAGCTGGAGTTGCTAATGTGTACAACCCACATGGTATCCGGTTCACTTGCACAAAATGTATAATGTTAATGTTGCTATAGCACCATTCGGACGGGTCTGTTTTTACCGGGGGAGGTTTGAGAAATTCGTGTTTCTCAGACGGGCTTATTTTAATCCCGTGTGAATCTGCCAAGTCTGTGTTTTTCTCAAACGATCTCTTAAAAAATCCCAGAGCAATTTTCCTACAGTTTCTCGCCGAACTCGGTGATGCTCTGAGAAATCTAATCCCGTCCGAATGTGAATGCCTGTGATTGCTGACAATATCTTTTCAAAACGCGTTTCTTTACGTTTTGGCCAAAGTGAACTGCCGTAAGCCCTTACTAACGGGTGGGACAGGGACACAGAAGCAAAGAGAGGTAAGGATCAAAGTATGTGGATACAGTTTCTAAAATTGACTACAATAGTGCACTTTGCTGTGTTGGCGAGTAGAAACGCAACACAGTCGATGTATTAGAACTCGTTTTTATCGGTTATAATTCAGCAGAGGTGACAGGTTTGTTTATTACACCAGCAGCGTCACAGTCCCAGAGTTGACGCAGATATAGCCCCAGCATTATCTTACATTAGATGCACAAGATGGCTTACACGGCCACGAACAATGCCATGAACGCCGTAAGCAAGAACAGTAGCTCACCTGCACTGCTAATGAAGCTCGGCCAAGTTAGGTACACATCATGAGAGAAACACATTTCCTATGACCACTTCGCAATAAAAGCATCCCTCCGGTTCACCAGTGGAAAGATTTTAGTGTGAAGCAGACAGAGCAGGAAATCTTCAGATTGTATTAGTGGCAACTTAACACAAATCTGATTCGATTGAAAGACATCAGTAAACAGTAAAACAAGGTTGGTATCTCAAAATGCAAACAAAAATGCAGGTTGGAAATAAAAAATATTTATTCCCCTCTGTGTTTATAGATTTGTGAGCGTCTTCTCAAAAGGCCACTGTTTTACCCATACTACAGAATTTGGTAAGTTTCCTCAATGCACACTTATGAACATATGCATGCATTCTAGAGGACTGAACCTAACCACAAAGAATCAAGTATGAAAGTACACTCATTAATTTTGGTTGAATTTGACAGTTTAGTAAGTAGTATGTAAATGTAGAGGCAATTTAAGTTCACATTACTTTTATGTTTTAAGAAACCCTAAATGAAACATTTCAAAGCTCATCAACAGCTCAAATTGCATTAAATATACAATATAATGTTAAAAAATAATAAAAATAAAGAAAAAACACAGAAGGAGAAGGTGTGTCCAAACTTTTGACTGGTAGTGTACGACAGCGAGGCGGGGATCGAACCGCTGATCCTGGGATTGGTGGAAACCATTCCACCTTCTGAGCTACAGCCACCCAAAAAAACTGAATTACATTCATTATTCTATTTTGTGTGTCATACATATAATTGGTTCATTATCAAGTGCACTTTACAGACTTTTATGGACAACTTTTGATGTTTTGGATAGAATGAGCAGATTTTCAAGACGGCATGATTTCAGATGTTTTATGGATACAAAAATCAAACCTGCAGTGGTGGCTTCCATCATGAGTCAGTTCCAGAGGTGTGAGATGTAGGGCTGCAACTAACGATTATTCTCCTTATCGAAATAATCTGTATATTATTTTCTAGATTAAATTAGTCTATGAAATGCAAAAAAAAAAAAAAAGGAAAAATTACTTGTCAAACACTTCAAAAGCTTCAGAGACTTAAAAAATGAAGCAAATATTAGCAAATTTACATATGTTTTAAAGTTTATCTGGAAGTGACTGATACAGTAAATTTTCAAAATGGTTGCCGATTAAATTGCTTTTCATTAACTAGCAAATTAAATGAGACAGCCATGGGCTTTTTCCTGTTTAGTAGCTTTTGACAAGCGTTAAATTCTAAAATTAAATATATACTTGTCCTTACCACAGTGCCCGTCCTTGGATTTATTTTTATTTTTTCCAGCAAATTCAAATTTTATTGAAGACTGAAACAAATATAATCGATGCCATTTACACTGATGCCTTTTGTTATTTGTATTAAGTGCTAATTGGTAAAGCAGGTCTTTTTTTTTCTTTCCTAGTCTTCTCATGAATGTGGAAGTGCAAAGACTGTGGTACCTCGGTTTTGCGAAGATCTGAGCTTATCAAACATTATAAGCTTGAACATAGACACTATGGACATCACCATTCTTATCCATGTGTCTATTTGAACTGTCCATGCACTTGCAAGACTTGGAATGGTCTTCTGACTCATGTTTCAAAATGTCATCACAGACAGAATGAACTGACCACATATAAATGCCTCTTGTGCAATTACAATCAACTTTCCACTCTCAAAAAATATTTGAAAACATAGGACAGCATCTCAAAAACAACGAGACTGTTGATTGTGTGTTTTAAGGGTGTTCATATAAAACCAACATTTATGGTTCATTTCAGACTCATAGAAGTAGGAAAAATAAGGGTTTTCAGGTAAGCAATTTAAAGCCTGGAATACTTGAGAAACAGGGGTCAAGCTTAGCTCTTCCCACTGAAAATCGTTATTCTGACAGTATCCAGATTGAGAGTATTGGTAATGACCCATTAGATGATGATGATGATTTAAGTACAGAGAATGTGAGTGATTCTAGTTCAGATGTTCAAAATTCAGATGACTTGTCATGCAATATTGAGCTCAAAGTTGCCTCACTATTATTAAAGCTAGAACACATTTTCCTTGTTCCCAGTGTAGCTGTTGATGAGCTTTTACAAGAGTTTGACTATTTAATAAGGACTGCTTCTACTCCTCTTATCCATCAAACCATAGCTCAGCATCTTCAGAATAGTAACTGTGAAGTAGATCAAACTGTTCTGAAAGAACTAGCATCTGCTCTTTGTAAGTCAAATCCAGTTACAGCTTGTTTTGGTTGTGATGGTCCACTTTCCACTGCATGGAAGTGAAAGATCTACTATAAAAAATAATTCAATATTGTAGAACCTGCAGAATATGTTCTTGACTCACAGAATAGGAAATCATTCCAATACATCCCTATACTAAAATCTTTACAACAAATACTGAGTTGTGAAACTTTATTGGATAAAGCAATTAATTTAAAAACTCATTAAGTCAAACCTGATAAAACCCTGTATAGATCCTTCTATGAGGGTAGTAATTACAAAGAAAATGTGGTGTTATCACAGGACTGTGCTATTTCACTGATATTGTATGTAGATGATTTTGAAATTTGTAATCCGTTTGGTACTTCAAGGAAAAAACAAAGTCTTTGGGGTATATTGAACATTGGGCAATTTACCTGCCAGTTATCACTCCTCTCTGTCATCTATATATTTGCCTGCCCTTATTCATAGTGATGATGTTAAGTGCAACAGTGTGTTGAAGCCTTTGATAGATGGAACAACATGGAGTGTTTATTTCTAAGTTGGGGAAAACCCTGAAAGGCTTAGTTCATTGTGTAATAGCAGACAACCTTGGGGCCCACAGTATTGCAGGTTTTGTGGAAAATTTCTCAGGAAAATATGTCTGCAGATTTTGCACAGCAGAAAATATTGATATTCAAATAAAAGAGGTCAATTCAGGAGCTTTCTCTCTTAGGAGCAAGGAAATTCATACTTGTCATCTCAAAGCTATTGATGAAAATTCATTGGCCAGTCATTTTGGTGTGAAAAGGAAGTGTGTGCTGTCTCAAAATCTGCCATATTTTAATGAGACTCAGGGTTTCCCCCCAGATATAGTTCATGATCTCTTTGAAGGGATTATCCCTGTTGAAATTGCCCTTTGTCTTAATGTGTTAATTTCCAAACAATATCTTACATTAGCTGGTTTAAATGAAGCAATAATAGCATTTCCATTTAAGTGGACTGATAAGACAAACCGTCCCCATCCTGTGCTACTCACCTACACAACAAAGAAAACAACTGGAGGAAATGCACATGAGAACTGGAGTTTGCTGAGATTTTTTCCTCTCTTGATTGGATGCAGAGTTCCTCCTAATGAACCAGCATGGCAAATCCTCTGTGAACTAAAGGACATTGTTGAACTTCTTGTAGCACCATATCACACTGACGAATCTGTTGCTTATCTTGATTTCAAGATATCTGAACACAGGACAGTATTCCAAAAGTTTTCCCCATCAAAGAATTACATCATTATTTGGAACACTATCCACAGTTGATACGTCAGTTTGGCCTGCTGGTTGCACTGTGGACTATGAGATTTGAAGCAAAACAGCTTCTTCAAAACAGCAGTCCGTCAAACAAACTGTTACAAAAATGTATTGTATTCTTTAGCTCAAAGGCACCAATTTCAGACTGCACACAGTCTGCTCATGTGTCAACTTGCTAAACCAATTTTGGAGGTTACAGATGTTTCAATACTTCACATTGATGTCATTAATCAGGATATTGCACTGGCAGTGAAACAGAAGCACCCAGATATCATCAGTGTGAACCTTGCAAAAAATGTCACCTACAACGGCTTCAACTACAGGACTGGAATGGTGGTAGCCCATGGGTCGCTGGCAGGACTTCCAGAATTTTGTGAAATAGTTCACGTGATTGTTCTTCACAAGAGTCTTACTTTCATTGTCAAAAAACTGGCTGCATGGTACCTGGAACATTATCGAGCTTATGACGTGGCCATATCTACTCCCAGAGAACTAAGGCTTGTTGAGGCACATGAGCTGAGAGATCAGTACCCTCTGGCTCACTATATGGTTGGTGGTCGGCGCCTCGTCTCCTTGAAGAGACACATATATGCATAAGGTTGGATATGTAAGGATGTTGGGCTGGTAATGTTTAAATTACATTTTTCAATACAGTATGTGGAATGTATTTTTTCAGGTGTGTGTGTGGGATCAATCTCAGTTGTTCTGTCAGACAAAACAACCTGTTGTTGTAGAGATGTTCCCATTTCATGTCTAGGGTCCAGTGTGAGATGGTAACACAAAAGGGAGAATTACATACATTAAAAACAAATCTTAACATATAATAATTTAAGTACTTTAGACTCTCATTTTTCAAACTGAAAATGCCACTTGTAGTGAAACAGTGTAACACTAACAATTCCATGCAAATTCAGTAGAGCGCTTGGTTGCATAATTTACTACAAAGTATTAAGTCTGTGTAGGTAAATGTATTATTAAAAACATGGTTGAATTTAATATTGAATATATATGAGATGTGGAATATAACTAATACTTGCACTTAAACAGTTTTGATTTTCTTTTTCTTTTTTTTTTACTAGATCCATTTGGATGGGCTGCCATGACAACGAAGAGGCCAGCTAAGTTGTGCATTATTCTGAATCCTGATGATGTCAGGAAGCTAATTTTGCCACATGGAATTTCAGAAACACTAGAAGAGCTTATGGATGAAGTCAGGAAAATATGTGGATTAACTGAGAGTTTTAGGCTGCAGTACCAAGACAGAGATTTTAGAGATGCACTAGTAAACTTGACATCTACTGCTGAACTTGAGGACTTAGCCACTGTCAAGGTTATCCCAGTAACAGAAGACTGCAGGGAAACATTTGATCACTGTGTTCATGACTCGCTGTCTGTTCGTTCAGATGATGCAGAGCTCCTGTCCTCAGCATCTAGTTCAGTTTCTACAAGAACTCAAATGTGGCCAAGAGAGTTTTGTATACCAGTATTCTCTTATGACACTGAACTGCAGTTAGAAAAGGGAAATACAGCATATAAAGCAAACATGACAAGACTGACACTGAGCTCAAAAATGAAGTCAGATATTCTGGAAAAGGTAGCTGAAGAGATTTTCAAGTACAAAGCATACCCAACAGATTCTGACTTTTGTGATGTTGCAGAAGCACTCATTAGGAAGCATCCATGCCTCACTGAACCTGGGTCATACAGCAGGTGCTATGGATGGAAGCAGAGACTGAAAACAAAGATGGGCAACTACCGAACCCAACTTAAGGGCATTGGGTGTTCTGAGTTGCTTGCAAATTCACTGAATTCCAAAGCTCCAGATGATGCATTGCCAATGAAGAAAGTAAAGAGACCAAGGCAAGGAAAGGCCAACCATATTCCTGACATTCCAGTTGGAGAAACTCCAGGAAAACTGGAGAGTGAGAGAGTGACACTTTTAAGTGAAGTGAAAGAGAGAGAGGCAATCACACAGTGATAAAGGACAAAATGGCCAAAACCTTCTCACTGAGAAGGCAAGAACACACACACACACACACACGTACAACCAAGATCTGATCTCAGAGGAGAACTGAACTGTGCTGGACACGGACACACACACACATACATAATACACACGCACAAAAAAAAAAAAAAAAGAACTGAACTGTGCTGGACAGTCAGACACACACACACCAAATTATCCTGTTTGCACGTACATGCCACTTTACATTTATATATATTTATATTAATGCTGTTTACATGTGTCACTTTAATATCTGCAGTCACTGTATACACTGTTCTTTGCACATTGTCTTGTTCATTGCACAAAGTCGGCCTATATGTTGTTTGTCTGCACTGTCTTGTCTTGTCTTGTCTTGTCTTGTCTTTTCTTCCTGTGCACTTCTGTTTTTTGTCTAGTTCTTAAAGACTGCACCTTAAGTATAGTTTAATTTTTAAATTATAGTTTAATTTTTTTATCTCTATGTTTAGCTCTATGTTTGTCTGCGTCACTGTACTTTGTCTGTGTTCTGTGTAGCACCTCTGCTCTAGGAGGAACGTTGTTTCACTTCACTGTGTACTGCATCTGCTATATATGGTTGAAGTGACAATAAAGCTTCTTTGACTTTGACTTGAAATTGTGGAGAAGGAAATGGGAGTGGAGGAGCTGAGAGAGAGATGGCCTGCATTGTTCAGCATGGATGAGGTACGTTGAAGTAGTTAAGATTTTCATTTAGTGGGAAACTTTGAGAGTGGTGTGCCACCAAATAGGTTCACAAAATTATCCAGAGAACTTGCAGAGAAAAACAAAGAACAGAAGTTGTCCATCTTAGAATGTGAGAGGGTTCCAATTTGTATCTAGCAATGTGTGCAGCTTTCCAGTGTATTGGTCATTGTTTGATTATATGAATACTTAAATTAATGTGTATGGGTCAGAGCATGCTTGTAACAAGAATGATGTTGACTTAGATTTCTTCATTGTGGAAAAAGATATACTGTAATATAAAATTTATTAATAATTTGAGCCACAATTCAGAAATCATGTTTTCATGTAAAATTTCAACTGTCAAGGCCACACACACACATATACTTTCCAGAGGTTTCAATTCACATTGATACTGATTGTTACTGCAATCCTAGGATACAAAGTCCAATTCTTCTTCTGTTTTTTTTTTTAAGATCAATGCTGAATTTCTTAGAATCACAACAGTTCTGCTTCAAACAAGATTCCTGGCTTCCTTAGACAAGCACTAGAGCAGGTTAATTGAAATAATCAGAAAGAAGGGAGGAAGTGTGAGAGAGAAGACTAGGGAGATACTCGCTCAGTAAAGCACATATTAACTTTCAATCACAAATGTAAAACTGTGAACAGGGCTCTACGTTTACATTTATTGTTAGGGACATTGTTTTCATGAATGTGTCCATTAGAACCAGTAGAATAAAACCTATAGTTGTTGTTCACACGTTACTGTGTGCTGTCCGAGTACAGGATTCAAGGAACGCTGTGTTCATTATATCACACTTTCCAAGCCTAATGAAACAATCAGTTCTCTCGTCTGTAAGGCTTTCCCAGGTCAGATATGAACTTAAGTTTCTAGATTGACGGACTTTTTAACTAGTTTGCTCAAAGCATTGGTAATTCTTTGTATACAGATTCAGTGCTATATGGTTGATACGGCAAAGTAAATCCTATATGTAATGTCTATCTTTAGTCAGGTTGTACAATTGGACTAGATCAGTTTTGTCTGTGTGTCTCGAGCCTGGACGTGAATCTAAGACGAGAGTGTCTGCTGAAGTGCCTTACTGTGTACTTGGGGGAGGACGTTGGCCAACTCATTAAAGACTATCTGGTAAGCATTTTGGAATGAATAACTAAAGCCTTAGAAATGAAAAATGTTATTCTTATTAAATTGTCAAATCAGACTTCAAACCTACACACACACTACTTACAAAAAGTCAGGGATATTTGACTTTCAGGTGAAATTTTGACATCATGAGACCAAGATGACACCTAACAATTGACAAGTTATTGAGATGTTGACATTTTTTGTTGTGGTATACCCACCACTGTTGTTAGCTTTTGTTTCAAACTGTTTGAGGTGAAGAAATTACCATTGCATGCTTCTACTTAATAAATGCTCTGTGTTCATGATATAATATCACTGTAGCATGAACGTTTTACATTTTACATAAATTTCACCCAAAAGTCAAATATCCCTAACATTTTGAGTAGTGCATGTCCCCAGGTCTTACCAAGAGTGCTCAGGCTCATGATACATTTATGGTCGTCTTCTTTCTTTTGTCAAATCAGGTCTGTTGTGTACTCTGTGATGCTAGGTTCAAGTTCAGTATTACTGCTTTAACAAATGATTCCATATAACCTTGGTGACAGTCAGTGGTCATTGGCAGGGAGTGATTTTCTTAGATATCATGTGCTGAACTAAGAAAAGGTGTATACATTTCAAACAATAATATTATTCTGTCTTCAAGGTGATGCACCAATACAAATCAAAGTAATGTGAGGAAGATGACACATGTCCTGACTAAAGACATCAACATTATAGTAGAAAAAGCCTTCATCCAACTCTACAGTTCTCCTGATTCATTTGCCAAAGACCTTCTATTGGCTGGTAGTTTAATACTCACAATATCTCTGTATATGAACTTGTTCATGGCTGTAACAACAGCAAGCACCTCTTTCATCAAATAATCTCTGATAAATCCACTCTACATTATTTGCCTATTCCCAGACAATTTTAGAAACTATCTGGTGAAAACTTGTGTACTTAACTGTATCAGTTAAGAAACAGATATTTCCCACTCGAGTTGGTGGAGACCAAAAACAGAGCTAAAACAGACTGAATACTTGACATTCATCAGGTCGACCCAGACATGTAAAAGAATACTAAGGTAATTCAGAGAATAAGGTGGTGAGTCCAAATCCCAGGACCACCAAGCTGCCCCTTCTGGGCCCTTGAGCAAAGCCCTTAACCCTCAACTGCTCAGTTGTATGAAATGAGATAAATGTAAGTTGCTCTGGATAAGGCTGTCTGCCAAATGCTGTAAGTGTGATATCATAAAGTGATTCTGTCCCACGTTGGCTATTAAACAATATAGTTTTGAGAAGAACTTTATCCCACTAACAGAATTACTAGCAGTAATTCTCTATATACTTTTTCCTCATTTAATACATTTACTATAGATTTGCTGTGGCATGGTATTTGTAAAGGATAAATTATACACCTGGACTATAACTAGACATTTTAAGTTTGAAGGCTTTGTTCTTTCACAGGAGAGTCAGGTTAGCTTGGACATAATGGCCATACACTGCCTCCAAGTTGCAGACTCTGGAGTAAATTAAAATTTCCAGATACAAAGTTAGTGACAGAATATTATCAACTGTGATGCAACATTTACACAGAGCCATTTCCTTTTTTTTTAATTGTAGAGAGAAATATTTGCAGTGTCAGTTTTCTCTTACATTTCAGCAGATGCTTTCACTTGTCAGAGCACAGCTCTATGTAATGTGTTTTGTGCAATAACTTAAGATGTTGGCTATTAGAAAAATATTTTGAGGGACTGTCATCACCTGCTTACTCATGAAATAAGAGTAAGCAGCTCTATCTGCTAAACTTATTTTAAATTACATCTTTTGCATAAGGCTGGATCAAAACTAAGTTGTTGATCTGTCTCAATTATGCACTTCATTACTTTATTACACAACTTTATTACTGAAATTTCTAGTGATATATCTGATATCACCAATTGTTTTGGACAGTTCCTTGACATCATTTGACCTAAATATGCAATAAATCATCTTGGGTGATTTTTGCACTCTCACAGTGATCAATAATTGTGATTTTTACGTCTGTACATCGCACACTGGTTTTGTCAAATATAACAATTTTTCCAATAAATGCTTGCATTAGGTTGTTCAGAAGGACAAAGCAGTATCTGAACTTGAAAGGTGCACCATGGCCGTGTTTGTCCTCAGGGAAGAAGGAAATCCTCTCCAGGCACCACAGGAAATTGGGATTGTGATTGAAGGTGTGGAAGTCCTTAATGAGTTGCCATCAGTCGCACATGCATTTGCTATGTTGTTTGGCATCATCTATGTGCTAAACCTGAGCTATCCAAGTGAGCTCAGACACATTTTTGAGGCTCTGCAGAAAATATTTATGGAAACAGAGCCCAAAAAAATGTCACGCAGGGTTTTCAGTCTCAGTGTCCAGCTTTAAATGTCTGATAAGTCATTATATACATCTGGATACATCATGTTTCATTCTATTTTATAGCTTGTATTCAAATAAAACATTGTTACATTTGAATTGACAGCGAAGTAACTAAACGCAGGCCTTTATTTCTCGTTTTGTCTGCTTTAAGTATGTTACTAAAATATTAATACCTTTTGTGTATTATACCAGCAAGTGATGGGAACCAGCTGGTGCAATATTTCTGTCATTGTGACTTTTACATGGAACAAACATGGCATCACGTCAACAGTATTTTTCTTAGGCTTACATTTGTTTTAAAGTGACGTTGCATTCCGACACTCAGGTCACTAATGTTTCCACGTTTTTAATATAGATAGTGTTTATGCAGTTCTTAGCAGTTAGAACATTACACATCTCAAGTTTCAAATTATAACAGAGATGTAGAGTTTAACCTGATAATATTTATGTAATGAAAAATGTTACAGAATAAATCTTATCCAAAGACCATAATTGACATTATGCACTTTTTAATTTTTCTCATGTAAGTGTTTTTGTTGTACACTATACCTTTTTATGTTTCTGGATTGAAAATGCATTTTGTGGAAAGTAATGTATATTTTAAAAAACAGAATAAATGTGTCTTTGGAGGAGAACTTTACTGTCTATTTAGTGTTATTTTGGTAATAAATTTGCCTCTAAGTAAAATGAAGTAAAATTGTAATGTATTATGTTTTTTTGGTTTGTATTCACGTTCACATTTAAGTTCTTTGAAAGCAGAAAACTACACAAACTTATCTGTAGCTACATTTTTGGATTTAAGTCAGAACAAGATATTGATTTAGCTACAGTTATAAATTTTAGTTTGTACAAAATCACACGTTTAACTTGAGAAAAATTAATAAGGTAACTTGAAGCAAAATTACAGCAATTAGTTTTTTCCAAAGTAAAAACTACATTTGGATTTAATGATCAATTTTAGGTTTTCAAATTTGAGGACGTATCGTCTTTAAACTGTTCCTACATCTTGAATTCTTACTCTACAGCCACATAAACTACATTAAACTTTTTAAACTGTGACTGTAGCTTGTAAATACTATTTGACAATGTATTGCAAAAGTTTAAGCAACATATTGCTTTGCTTTCCGCAATCACGCATTTTCTTCTGGAAATGCAAAATTCTAGTTAGTGTGATTGTGTAAGCAGTCACACTCTTGTTATTGTCAATCTTTATTAGTGTGATTGCGTAAGCAATCGCACTCTTGTTATCATCACTATTTATTATTATTATTCCGTTTCCTGGGCGCGCTACTAGTCCTAAATGGTAATAACTAAAAACATGGTTCCAATGCTAAAATGTTCATCATGTGTTTCTTAAGTGTACTATTACTTTTCATGCTGATAAGTATTGTAGTTTATTTTATATTAATTTTAAATGCATTTGTTACGGACTTCACTTCCTGGTTTCCACACGGGCATTTAAGGAGAGCGCGCACAGTTCGTTTTTTCTTGGAGATTTTCGGGAGATGCCGTAAACAAGCATGTAAAACGTTACTAGTCCTAAACGGTAATAGCTAGAAACATGGTTCCAATGCTAAAATGTTGCCCATGTAGTGCTTAAGTGTGCTATTACTTTTCATGCTGATAAGTTTATTTTATATTAATTTGTAAATGCATTTTTATGGACTTCACTTCCTGGTTTCCGTACAGATCGGTCTTTCTCAGAGATTTTCGGTAGAAGCCGTAAACAAGCATCTGTAGATGTCGTAAACAAGCATGTAAAACATTACTCCACTGAACTCAGTAGTGTTATAAGCTGCAGCTTAGCTTATTAGGTAGAGCGCGCAATAATACGATAATAGCTAGAAACATGCTTACAACGCTAAAATGCTGCTTAGGTGTGCTATTACTTTTCATGCTGATAAGTATTATAGTTTTTTATATGGATTTGTAAATGTATTGTTCACGGACTTCAGACCGCTGCTGTGTGAGTGAGTGTGTGTGAGTGTGTGTGTGAGTGTGTGTGTGAGTGTGTGTGTGAGTGTGAGTGAGTGTGTGTGAGTGTGTGTGTGAGTGTGTGTGTGAGTGAGTGTGTGTGAGTGTGTGTGTGAGTGTGAGTGAGTGTGTGTGAGTGTGAGTGTGTGTGTGTGTGTGTGTGAGTGAGTGAGTGTGTGTGTGTGTGTGAGTGTGTGTGTGAGTGAGTGTGTGTGTGTGTGAGTGTGTGTGTGTGTGTGTGTGTGTGTGAGTGAGTGTGTGTGTGTGTGTGTGTGAGTGTGTGTGTGAGTGTGTGTGTGTGTGTGTGTGAGTGTGTGTGTGAGTGAGTGTGTGTGAGTGAGTGTGTGTGTGAGTGTGTGTGTGTGTGTGAGTGTGTGTGTGAGTGAGTGTGTGTGTATGTGTGTGTGTGTGTGTGTGTGAGTGAGTGTGTGTGTGTGTGTGAGAGTGTGAGTGTGAGTGAGTGTGTGTGAGAGTGTGTGTGTGTGAGTGTGTGTGTGTGTGTGTGTGAGACATCAGCTAGAGTGAAGGAAGAGGTTTGTTTTTTTTAAGTCGTATCGTCTTTAAACTGATATTTAAGCAGAGCACACACGCTGGTTCGTGTAGACTTCATATTTTAACTTTATTTTGTGTTTATTATTCAATAATTTTTTGCAATAGTTTAAGCCTGTATAGTTTTTATATACACTATATTGCCAAAAGTATTCGCTCACCCATCCAAATATTCAGAATTAGGTGTTCCAATCACTTCCATTGCCACAGGTGTATAAAATCAAGCACCTAGGCATGCAGACTGTTTTTACAAACATTTGTGAAAGAATGGGTCGCTCTCAGGAGCTCAGTGAATTCCAGTGTGGAACTGTGATAGGATGCCACCTGTGCAACAAATCCAGTCGTGAAATTTCCTCGCTCCTAAATATTCCACAGTCAACTGTCAGCTGTATTATAAGAACGTGGAAGTGTTTGGGAACGACAGCAACTCAGCCACGAAGTGGTAGGCCACGTAAACTGACGGAGCGGGGTCAGCGGATGCTGAGGTGCATAGTGCGAAGAGGTCGCCAACTTTCTGCAGAGTCAATCGCTACAGACCTCCAAACTTCATGTGGCCTTCAGATGAGCTCAAGAACAGTGCGCAGAGAGCTTCATGGAATGGGTTTCCATGGCCGAGCAGCTGCATCCAAGCCATACATCACCAAGTGCAATGCAAAGCGTCGGATGCAGTGGTGTAAAGCATGCCGCCACTGGACTCTAGAGCAGTGGAGACGCGTTCTCTGGAGTGACCAATCGCACTTCTCCATCTGGCAATCTGATGGACGAGTCTGGGTTTGGCGGTTGCCAGGAGAACGGTACTTGTCTGACTGCATTGTGCCAAGTGTAAAGTTTGGTGGGGGGGGATTATGGGGTGGGGTTGTTTTTCAGGAGCTGGGCTTGGCCCCTTAGTTCCAGTGAAAGGAACTCTGAATGCTTCAGCATACCAAGACATTTTGGACAATTCCATGCTCCCAACTTTGTGGGAACAGTTTGGAGCTGGCCCCTTCCTCTTCCAACATGACTGTGCACCAGTGACCAAAGCAAGGTCCATAAAGACATGGATGACAGAGTCTGGTGTGGATGAACTTGACTGGCCTGCACAGAGTCCTGACCTCAACCCGATAGAACACCTTTGGGATGAATTAGAGCGGAGACTGAGAGCCAGGCCTTCTCGTCCAACATCAGTGTGTGACCTCACAAATGTGCTTCTGGAAGAATGGTCAAAAATTCCCATAAACACACTCCTAAACCTTGTGGACAGCCTTCCCAGAAGAGTTGAAGCTGTTATAGCTGCAAAGGGTGGACCGACGTCATATTGAACCCTATGGATTAGGAATGGGATGTCACTTAAGTTCATATGCGAGTCAAGGCAGGTGAGCGAATAGTTTTGGCAATACAGTGTATGTAACGGAGGCTCGTGCTAGGTGCCATGCAGCGAGTTGTATAAAGCATGTTTCAACTTGCTTATAAGTCACCTTGCTTTTACTCCCTTTACTCCACTGATCTCAGTAGTATTATAAGCTGCAGTTTAGCTTATTTGTTAGAGCGCCCGTGCTTAAGTGTGCTATTACTTTTCATGCTGATAAGTATTGTAGTTTATTTTATATAAAATTTTAAATGCATTTTTCACGGACTTTACTTCCTGGTTTCCGTACGGACTAGCTGTGACGTCAGCTAGAGTGAGTGAAGAGGTTTGTTTTTTTAAAGTCGTATCGTCTTTAAACTGTAGCTACAGCTTCAATTCTAACTGTACAGCTACATGCTACCTTAAACTTTAGCTATGCTTCACTTCCTGGGCTTCATACTGACATTTAAGCATAGCGTGCATGCTAGTTCGTTTAGACTTCATATTTTAACTGTAACTTTAGTTTATGTTTATTATTTGAGAATTTTTTGCAAAAGTTTAAGCATGTATAGCTTTTATATATGTAACGGAGGCTAGCGGTGGTGCAGGCAAAGCGGTGTTGGTAAATACTACTTACACAGACTACATTAAACTTTAGCTATGCTTCACTGCCTGGGTTTCATACAGACATTTAAGCATAGCGCACACGATAGTTCGTTTAAACTTCATATTTTAACTGTGACTTTAGTTTGTATTTATTATTTGAGAATGTCTTGCAATAGTTTAAGCATGTACAGCTTTTATATATGTAACGGAGTCCTGCGCTAGGCGCCGTGGAGGCACCGAGAGTTGTATAAAGCATGTTTAGCCTGTATATAAGTCACGTTGCTGTGTGGTACTTTGTTAGCGCGCCCACCTCCCATGCTTTTGGAAACTGTGACTTTAGCTTGTAAATACTATTTGACAATGTATTGCAATAGTTTAAGCAACATATTGCTTTGCTTTTCACAATCAAACGTATTTTCTTCTGGAAATGCAGAATTTTAGTTACAACTTAATGCTCCTGTTTACGTGATCAGTTCAGACTCTTAGACACAGAAAAACAGAAGAGAACATCTTCCTTATTCAGAGGAGGAAGTGTAGAGCTGATTAAGTTGAAATGTTTATTACACTCACATGTGTAATGTACTGATTATGTGTCAGTCACTGCAGATAGGTGATGATCAGTTCAGTACAGAGACAATGTATGTTACTGTTAGAAGACTTGTTGTCTTGTGCTTTGTTTTCTGGTTTAAACCCCGATATAAAGCACTGAGAATGAAATGAAATCCACTTCCCAGTAGAGCAAAGCACCTCACTGCTATAACTACTGTATACCTCTCACTACTTGTTCCTAATCCCACATCCTCCTCATCACCAGAGTTCAAATAAATCTTTATTTAATCTTTATTACTGATAATAAATCTAATCTAGAGAGCAAGTTAGACACGTTAGTTAGACATTACTAGCTAGGACTGGGAAGAGCTTTGTTCTGGTTAGTGATTTTTATTAGAAAGCTGTTTCATCACATCACTGAGTTACTCACAGCAGTTTCTCCAGTTTACACTCGTGTTTCTTCAGTAGATCACAGAGTTTCTCCACTCCTGAGTCTCCCAGTTCACACCAACCCAGATCCAGCTCTCTGATGTGTGATGGATTTGTACAGAGAGCTGAAGACAAATCAGCACAGGATTTCCCTCTTACACTGTCCCATAGTCTGCAGAAAAGGAAACAGAGTTTAGTCCAACATTAGAGAAAGAAAGGATGTAGAAATGACTGAAGTAAGAACATTAACACATTTCTAAACTCTACTTTCTGTTCTTCTAGATTATTTTCTTTCTCCTGGTTTTTATCAGACTCACAGTGCTGGGCTTTAACTAAAAATATCATTCTAACCACCAGGAGTATAATAATATAGTAAATGTAAAATTTGATATGATTTCAGCACAGCACTGTCTGAATCTGTGCCTCAGGTTTCCATTTTAAACTGATGAAAGTATTTGACACTAGAACAGTAGGAGAGAGCGGGGAACAACAGACAAAGTAAACTAAAGAAACAACTGATAAACAAACGACAAACTGCATTATAGAAATATAAAATGTGCGTCAGACAGAACAATCAGTTTCTAGATTCTACATGTGTTCATTTATATATGCAGAGTTTATTCTCCCTTACAGAGACACACTTCACCTGTTACTACCCAGGAACAGAGGAAACAACAGCAGACACACACACACACACACACACACACACACACACACACACACACACACACACACACACACACACAAACAACACAATGTTGTGATATACCCTTATTGCTTAAGCAAATCACACTCTTGTTATCATCACTATTTATTATTATTATTAGTGTGATGCTGATAAGTATTATAGTTTATTTTATATTCATTTTTAAATGTATTTTTCACGGACTTCACTTCCTGGTTTAGCTATGCTTCACTTCCTGGGTTTTATACGGACTTATGCTTAAATGCAAAGCACACACGCTAGTTCGTTTAGACTTCATATGTTAACTGAGACATTAGATTGTATTTATTATTTGAAGATTTCTTGCAATAGTTTAAGTATGTATAGCTTTTATATTTGTAAGGTTCATCGCTTGTGGCACTTTGTTAGCGCGCCCGCCTCCCATGCTGGAGACCCGTATAAAATAATTGTAAAATATATAAAATATTAGTACCACTGACATCAGTAATATTACAAGTTGCAGGTTAGCTTATCTGGTAGAGCGTCTGCCTCCCATGCTGGAGACCCGGTTGGAGTTGTATTTTTTGTAGTTAGTCTGCTTGCTGTCCGTATAGATAGTTAGGATCAGCAAGCATGAATACGGTTACATCATAGCTGCTGTTCGCAGGGCAGACAAACATAAGTTAACGCAATTAGTTAACATGTCTTATGTCAAGTAAAGTTATTTTTTTTTATATTTTTGGTATATTCTAACTACAAGTAGAGTCACAAGATTATAGGGCTTTATTTGCTATACAAAGTCATAGCAGTAAGTATAAACAAAGCAGCCTAAACACTGTACACTGAAAAAAGTAAAACTGCTGTGTCATTCATCTAAAGTATGTTTCTTCATTAGTATGATAAAAAATTTTGATTTCTTATCTGAAACTGTTATTTTTACTTTGCTTAAAAGGAAACACCGCCTTCCTTGGTTAAAATTAAGTGTAATCCGTTTCCTCAAAGCCGATTTCTACTTTAAACTAAAGGGTCGCCTTATCACGTGACCTCAGGACGTCGCACCAGATCAGTCTGAACCAGAATCTGCTGTCCGCCATTACAGTTGTCTGTCGCTTGGAAAGAGAATTTTGTGTACTGAAAAAGAAAAGTCTTTTACACATGGTAAGAAGACAAATGTATATTATTGTTGGAGTAAATGTGTCTTGTTTATGCTAACACCAATCATTCATGTATGTTGTGGGTTAGGAACAACTACCTTGTTGAATGTATATGCTAACGTTAGCTACTCAAAACTATTTCCAAAAACGGCTGACTATGTAAGTCACTAAGACTGTTACGCCGAGTCCCCTGCTTATATTAATTAAATTTAAATACGGTTGGTTATCGATGTAATAATTAATGTTAATCTTATCTAACTATAAAACACGTGAATTTTATAGGAGTGCATGCTATTTGCAGTGGAACTGCATGCTTAAGGCCAGCTGGAGTTGCTAATGTGTACAACCCACATGGTATCCGGTTCACTTGCACAAAATGTATAATGTTAATGTTGCTATAGCACCATTCGGACGGGTCTGTTTTTACCGGGGGAGGTTTGAGAAATTCGTTTTTCTCAGACGGGCTTATTTTAATCCCATGTGAATCTGCCAAGTCTGTGTTTTTCTCAAACGATCTCTTAAAAAATCCCAGAGCAATTTTCCTACAGTTTCTCGCCGAACTCGGTGATGCTCTGAGAAATCTAATCCCGTCCGAATGTGAATGCCTGTGATTGCTCACAATATCTTTTCAAAACGCGTTTCTTTACGTTTTGGCCAAAGTGAACTGCCGTAAGCCCTTACTAACATGCGGGACAGGGACACAGAAGCAAAGAGAGGTAAGGATCAAAGTATGTGGATACAGTTTCTAAAATTGACTACAATAGTGCACTTTGCTGTGTTGGCGAGTAGAAACGCAACACAGTCAATGTATTAGAACTCGTTTTTATCGGTTATAATTCAGCAGAGGTGACAGGTTTGTTTATTACACCAGCAGCGTCACAGTCCCAGAGTTTACGCAGATATAGCCCCAGCATTATCTTACATTAGATGCACAAGATGGCTTACACGGCCACGAACAATGCCATGAACGCCGTAAGCAAGAACAGTAGCTCACCTGCACTGCTAATGAAGCTCGGCCAAGTTAGGTACACATCATGAGAGAAACACATTTCCTATGACCTCTTCGCAATAAAAGCATCCCTCCGGTTCACCAGTGGAAAGATTTTAGTGTGTAGCAGACAGAGCAGGAAATCTTCAGATTGTATTAGTGGCAACTTAACACAAATCTGATTCGATTGAAAGACATCAGTAAACAGTAAAACAAGGTTGGTATCTCAAAATGCAAACAAAAATGCAGGTTGGAAATAAAAAATATTTATTCCCCTCTGTGTTTACAGATTTGTGAGCGTCTCCTCAAAAGGCCACTGTTTTACCCATACTACAGAATTTGGTAAGTTTCCTCAATGCACACTTATGAACATATGCATGCATTCTAGAGGACTGAACCTAACCACAAAGAATCAAGTATGAAAGTACACTCATTAATTTTGGTTGAATTTGACAGTTTAGTAAGTAGTATGTAAATGTAGAGGCAATTTAAGTTCACATTACTTTTATGTTTTAAGAAACCCTAAATGAAACATTTCAAAGCTCATCAACAGCTCAAATTGCATTAAATATACAATATAATGTTAAAAAATAATAAAAATAAAGAAAAAACACAGAAGGAGAAGGTGTGTCCAAACTTTTGACTGGTAGTGTACGACAGCGAGGCGGGGATCGAACCGCTGATCCTGGGATTGGTGGAAACCATTCCACCTTCTGAGCTACAGCCACCCAAAAAAACTGAATTACATTCATTATTCTATTTTGTGTGTCATACATATAATTGTTTCATTATCAAGTGCACTTTACAGACTTTTATGGACAACTTTTGATGTTTTGGATAGAATGAGCAGATTTTCAAGACGGCATGATTTCAGATGTTTTATGGATACAAAAATCAAACCTGCAGTGGTGGCTTCCATCATGAGTCAGTTCCAGAGGTGTGAGATGTAGGGCTGCAACTAACGATTATTCTCCTTATCGAAATAATCTGTATATTATTTTCTAGATTAAATTAGTCTATGAAATGCAAAAAAAAAAAAAAAGGAAAAATTACTTGTCAAACACTTCAAAAGCTTCAGAGACTTAAAAAATGAAGCAAATATTAGCAAATTTACATATGTTTTAAAGTTTATCTGGAAGTGACTGATACAGTAAATTTTCAAAATGGTTGCCGATTAAATTGCTTTTCATTAACTAGCAAATTAAATGAGACAGCCATGGGCTTTTTCCTGTTTAGTAGCTTTTGACAAGCGTTAAATTCTAAAATTAAATATATACTTGTCCTTACCACAGTGCCCGTCCTTGGATTTATTTTTATTTTTTCCAGCAAATTCAAATTTTATTGAAGACTGAAACAAATATAATCGATGCCATTTACACTGATGCCTTTTGTTATTTGTATTAAGTGCTAATTGGTAAAGCAGGTCTTTTTTTTCTTTCCTAGTCTTCTCATGAATGTGGAAGTGCAAAGACTGTGGTACCTCGGTTTTGCGAAGATCTGAGCTTATCAAACATTATAAGCTTGAACACAGACACTATGGACATCACCATTCTTATCCATGTGTCTATTTGAACTGTCCATGCACTTGCAAGACTTGGAATGGTCTTCTGACTCATGTTTCAAAATGTCATCACAGACAGAATGAACTGACCACATATAAATGCCTCTTGTGCAATTACAATCAACTTTCCACTCTCAAAAAATATTTGAAAACATAGGACAGCATCTCAAAAACAACGAGACTGTTGATTGTGTGTTTTAAGGGTGTTCATATAAAACCAACATTTATGGTTCATTTCAGACTCATAGAAGTAGGAAAAATAAGGGTTTTCAGGTAAGCAATTTAAAGCCTGGAATACTTGAGAAACAGGGGTCAAGCTTAGCTCTTCCCACTGAAAATCGTTATTCTGACAGTATCCAGATTGAGAGTATTGGTAATGACCCATTAGATGATGATGATGATTTAATGATTGATGATTTACAGAGAATGTGAGTGATTCTAGTTCAGATGTTCAGAATTCAGATGACTTGTCATGCAATATTGAGCTCAAAGTTGCCTCACTTTTATTAAAGCTAGAACACATTGTTCCCAGTGTAGCTGTTGATGAGCTTTTACAAGAGTTTGACTATTTAATAAGGACTGCTTCTACTCCTCTTATCCATCAAACCATAGCTCAGCATCTTCAGAATAGTAACTGTGAAGTAGATCAAACTGTTCTGAAAGAACTAGCATCTGTTCTTTGTAAGTCAAATCCAGTTACAGCTTGTTTTGGTTGTGATGGTCCACTTTCCACTGCATGGAAGCGAAAGATCTACTATAAAAAATATTTCAATATTGTAGAACCTGCAGAATATGTTCTTGACTCACAGAATAGGAAATCATTCCAATACATCCCTATACTAAAATCTTTACAACAAATACTGAGTTGTGAAACTTTATTGGATAAAGCAATTAATTTAAAAACTCATTAAGTCAAACCTGATAAAACCCTGTATAGATCCTTCTATGAGGGTAGTAATTACAAAGAAAATGTGGTGTTATCACAGGACTGTGCTATTTCACTGATATTGTATGTAGATGATTTTGAAATTTGTAATCCGTTTGGTACTTCAAGGAAAAAACAAAGTCTTTGGGGTATATTGAACATTGGGCAATTTACCTGCCAGTTATCACTCCTCTCTGTCATCTATATATTTGCCTGCCCTTATTCATAGTGATGATGTTAAGTGCAACAGTGTGTTGAAGCCTTTGATAGATGGAACAACATGGAGTGTTTATTTCTAAGTTGGGGAAAACCCTGAAAGGCTTAGTTCATTGTGTAATAGCAGACAACCTTGGGGCCCACAGTATTGCAGGTTTTGTGGAAAATTTCTCAGGAAAATATGTCTGCAGATTTTGCACAGCAGAAAATATTGATATTCAAATAAAAGAGGTCAATTCAGGAGCTTTCTCTCTTAGGAGCAAGGAAATTCATACTTGTCATCTCAAAGCTATTGATGAAAATTCATTGGCCAGTCATTTTGGTGTGAAAAGGAAGTGTGTGCTGTCTCAAAATCTGCCATATTTTAATGAGACTCAGGGTTTCCCCCCAGATATAGTTCATGATCTCTTTGAAGGGATTATCCCTGTTGAAATTGCCCTTTGTCTTAATCTGTTAATTTCCAAACAATATCTTACATTAGCTGGTTTAAATGAAGCAATAATAGCATTTCCATTTAAGTGGACTGATAAGACAAACCGTCCCCATCCTGTGCTACTCACCTACACAACAAAGAAAACAACTGGAGGAAATGCACATGAGAACTGGAGTTTGCTGAGATTTTTTCCTCTCTTGATTGGATGCAGAGTTCCTCCTAATGAACCAGCATGGCAAATCCTCTGTGAACTAAAGGACATTGTTGAACTTCTTGTAGCACCATATCACACTGACGAATCTGTTGCTTATCTTGATTTCAAGATATCTGAACACAGGACAGTATTCCAAAAGTTTTCCCCATCAAAGAATTACATCATTATTTGGAACACTATCCACAGTTGATACGTCAGTTTGGCCTGCTGGTTGCACTGTGGACTATGAGATTTGAAGCAAAACAGCTTCTTCAAAACAGCAGTCCGTCAAACAAACTGTTACAAAAATGTATTGTATTCTTTAGCTCAAAGGCACCAATTTCAGACTGCACACAGTCTGCTCATGTGTCAACTTGCTAAACCAATTTTGGAGGTTACAGATGTTTCAATACTTCACATTGATGTCATTAATCAGGATATTGCACTGGCAGTGAAACAGAAGCACCCAGATATCATCAGTGTGAACCTTGCAAAAAACGTCACCTACAATGGCTTCAACTACAGGACTGGAATGGTGGTAGCCCATGGGTCGCTGGCAGGACTTCCAGAATTTTGTGAAATAGTTCACGTAATTGTTCTTCACAAGAGTCTTACTTTCATTGTCAAAAAACTGGCTGCATGGTACCTGGAACATTATCAAGCTTATGACGTGGCCATATCTACTCCCAGAGAACTAAGGCTTGTTGAGGCACATGAGCTGAGAGATCAGTACCCTCTGGCTCACTATATGGTTGGTGGTCGGCGCCTCGTCTCCTTGAAGAGACACATATATGCATAAGGTTGGATATGTAAGGATGTTGGGCTGGTAATGTTTAAATTACATTTTTCAATACAGTATGTGGAATGTATTTTTTCAGGTGTGTGTGTGGGATCAATCTCAGTTGTTCTGTCAGACAAAACAACCTGTTGTTGTAGAGATGTTCCCATTTCATGTCTAGGGTCCAGTGTGAGATGGTAACACAAAAGGGAGAATTACATACATTAAAAACAAATCTTAACATATAATAATTTAAGTACTTTAGACTCTCATTTTTCAAACTGAAAATGCCACTTGTAGTGAAACAGTGTAACACTAACAATTCCATGCAAATTCAGTAGAGCGCTTGGTTGCATAATTTACTACAAAGTATTAAGTCTGTGTAGGTAAATGTATTATTAAAAACATGGTTGAATTTAATATTGAATATATATGAGATGTGGAATATAACTAATACTTGCACTTAAACAGTTTTGATTTTCTTTTTTTTTCAGTTTCTACAAGAACTCAAATGTGGCCAAGAGAGTTTTGTATACCAGTATTCTCTTATGACACTGAACTGCAGTTAGAAAAGGGAAATGCAGCATATAAAGCAAACATGACAAGACTGACACTGAGCTCAAAAATGAAGTCAGATATTCTGGAAAAGGTAGCTGAAGAGATTTTCAAGTACAAAGCATACCCAACAGATTCTGACTTTTGTGATGTTGCAGAAGCACTCATTAGGAAGCATCCATGCCTCACTGAACCTGGGTCATACAGCAGGTGCTATGGATGGAAGCAGAGACTGAAAACAAAGATGGGCAACTACCGAACCCAACTTAAGGGCATTGGGTGTTCTGAGTTGCTTGCAAATTCACTGAAATCCAAAGCTCCAGATGATGCATTGCCAATGAAGAAAGTAAAGAGACCAAGGCGAGGAAAGGCCAACCATATTCCTGACATTCCAGTTGGAGAAACTCCAGGAAAACTGGAGAGTGAGAGAGTGACACTTTTAAGTGAAGTGAAAAAGAGAGAGGCAATCGCACAGTGATAAAGGACAAAATGGCCAAAACCTTCTCACTGAGAAGGCAAGAACACACACACACACACGTACAACCAAGATCTGATCTCAGAGGAGAACTGAACTGTGCTGGACACGGACACACACACACATACATAATACACACGCACAAAAAAAAAAAAAAAGAACTGAACTGTGCTGGACAGTCAGACACACACACACCAAATTATCCTGTTTGCACGTACATGCCACTTTACATTTATATATATTTATATTAATGCTGTTTACATGTGTCACTTTAATATCTGCAGTCACTGTATACACTGTTCTTTGCACATTGTCTTGTTCATTGCACAAAGTCGGCCTATATGTTGTTTGTCTGCACTCTCTTGTCTTGTCTTGTCTTATCTTGTCTTTTCTTCCTGTGCACTTCTGTTTTTTGTCTAGTTCTTAAAGACTGCACCTTAAGTATAGTTTAATTTTTAAATTATAGTTTAATTTTTTTATCTCTATGTATAGCTCTATGTTTGTCTGTGTCACTGTACTTTGTCTGTGTTCTGTGTAGCACCTCTGCTCTAGGAGGAACGTTGTTTCACTTCACTGTGTACTGCATCTGCTATATATGGTTGAAGTGACAATAAAGCTTCTTTGACTTTGACTTGAAATTGTGGAGAAGGAAATGGGAGTGGAGGAGCTGAGAGAGAGATGGCCTGCATTGTTCAGCATGGATGAGGTACGTTGAAGTAGTTAAGATTTTCATTTAGTGGGAAACTTTGAGAGTGGTGTGCCACCAAATAGGTTCACAAAATTATCCAGAGAACTTGCAGAGAAAAACAAAGAACAGAAGTTGTCCATCTTAGAATGTGAGAGGGTTCCAATTTGTATCTAGCAATGTGTGCAGCTTTCCAGTGTATTGGTCATTGTTTGATTATATGAATACTTAAATTAATGTGTATGGGTCAGAGCATGCTTGTAACAAGAATGATGTTGACTTAGATTTCTTCATTGTGGAAAAAGATATACTGTAATATAAAATTTATTAATAATTTGAGCCACAATTCAGAAATCATGTTTTCGTGTAAAATTTCAACTGTCAAGGCCACACACACACATATACTTTCCAGAGGTTTCAATTCACATTGATACTGATTGTTACTGCAATCCTAGGATACAAAGTCCAATTCTTCTTCTGTTTTTTTTTTTTTTAAGATCAATGCTGAATTTCTTAGAATCACAACAGTTCTGCTTCAAACAAGATTCCTGGCTTCCTTAGACAAGCACTAGAGCAGGTTAATTGAAATAATCAGAAAGAAGGGAGGAAGTGTGAGAGAGAAGACCAGGGAGATACTCGCTCAATAAAGCACATATTAACTTTCAATCACAAATGTAAAACTGTGAACAGGGCTCTACGTTTACATTTATTGTTAGGGACATTGTTTTCATGAATGTGTCCATTAGAACCAGTAGAATAAAACCTATAGTTGTTCACACGTTACTGTGTGCTGTCCGAGTACAGGATTCAAGGTACGCTGTGTTCATTATATCACACTTTCCAAGCCTAATGAAACAATCAGTTCTCTCGTCTGTAAGGCTTTCCCAGGTCAGATATGAACTTAAGTTTCTAGATTGACGGACTTTTTAACTAGTTTGCTCAAAGCATTGGTAATTCTTTGTATACAGATTCAGTGCTATATGGTTGATACGGCAAAGTAAATCCTATATGTAATGTCTATCTTTAGTCAGGTTGTACAATTGGACTAGATCAGTTTTGTCTGTGTGTCTCGAGCCTGGACGTGAATCTAAGACGAGAGTGTCTGCTGAAGTGCCTTACTGTGTACTTGGGGGAGGACGTTGGCCAACTCATTAAAGACTATCTGGTAAGCATTTTGGAATGAATAACTAAAGCCTTAGAAATGAAAAATGTTATTCTTATTAAATTGACAAATCAGACTTCAAACCTACACACACACTACTTACAAAAAGTCAGGGATATTTGACTTTCAGGTGAAATTTCAGAATGCACCGAAAATGCACAATAACCTTTATAGGTGAACTTAATTTCACCTTTTCTAAACTTTTGAATGCACATGTCCAACTGTTCAGTGTTTCAGTAATTGCATAACAAGGTGATTAACTGCAACAATTACAAGTGTCTGATCCATGACCATCCTGTCCTCCATGTCCTGGTTCAATGAAAATTTGTATTTAAACAGTCCTGTTGTCCAGCTGTTCACATTTTGACATCATGAGACCAAGATGACACCTAACAATTGACAAGTTATTGAGATGTTGACATTTTTTGTTGCGGTATACCCACCACTGTTATTAGCTTTTGTTTCAAACTGTTTGAGGTGAAGAAATTACCATTGCATGCTTCTACTTAATAAATGCTCTATGTTCATGATATAATATCACTGTAGCATGAACGTTTTACATTTTCCATAAATTTCACCCAAAAGTCAAATATCCCTAACATTTTGAGTAGTGTATGTCCCCAGGTCTTACCAAGAGTGCTCAGGCTCATGATACATTTATGGTCGTCTTCTTTCTTTTGTCAAATCAGGTCTGTTGTGTACTCTGTGATGCTAGGTTCAAGTTCAGTATTACTGCTTTAACAAATGATTCCATATAACCTTGGTGACAGTCAGTGGTCATTGGCAGGGAGTGATTTTCTTAGATATGATGTGCTGAACTAAGAAAAGGTGTATACATTTCAAACAATAATATTATTCTGTCTTCAAGGTGATGCACCAATACAAATCAAAGTAATGTGAGGAAGATGACACATGTCCTGACTAAAGACATCAACATTATAGTAGAAACAGCCTTCATCCAACTCTATAGTTCTCCTGATTCATTTGCCAAAGACCTTCTATTGGCTGGTAGTTTAATACTCACAATATCTCTGTATATGAACTTGTTCATGGCTGTAACAACAGCAAGCAGCTCTTTCATCAAATAATCTCTGATAAATCCACTCTACATTATTTGCCTATTCCCAGACAATTTTAGAAACTATCTGGTGAAAACTTGTGTACTTAACTGTATCAGTTAAGAAACAGATATTTCCCACTCGAGTTGTTGGAGACCAAAAACAGAGCTAAAACAGACTGAATACTTGACATTCATCAGGTCGACCCAGACATGTAAAAGAATACTAAGGTAATTCAGAGAATAAGGTGGTGAGTCCAAATCCCAGGACCACCAAGCTGCCCCTTCTGGGCCCTTGAGCAAAGCCCTTAACCCTCAACTGCTCAGTTGTATGAAATGAGATAAATGTAAGTTGCTCTGGATAAGGCTGTCTGCCAAATGCTGTAAGTGTAATATCATAAAGTGATTCTGTCCCACGTTGGCTATTAAACAATATAGTTTTGAGAAGAACTTTATCCCACTAACAGAATTACTAGCAGTAATTCTCTATATACTTTTTCCTCATTTAATACATTTACTATAGATTTGCTGTGGCATGGTATTTGTAAAGGATAAATTATACACCTGGACTATAACTAGACATTTTAAGTTTGAAGGCTTTGTTCTTTCACAGGAGAGTCAGGTTAGCTTGGACATAATGGCCATACACTGCCTCCAAGTTGCAGACTCTGGAGTAAATTAAAATTTCTAGATACAAAGTTAGTGACAGAATATTATCAACTGTGATGCAACATTTACACAGAGCCATTTCCTTTTTTTTTAATTGTAGAGAGAAGTATTTGCAGTGTCAGTTTTCTCTTACATTTCAGCAGATGCTTTCACTTGTCAGAGCACAGCTCTATGTAATGTGTTTTGTGCAATAACTTAAGATGTTGGCTATTAGAAAAATATTTTGAGGGACTGTCATCACCTGCTTACTCATGAAATAAGAGTAAGCAGCTCTATCTGCTAAACTTATTTTAAATTACATCTTTTGCATAAGGCTGGATCAAAACTAAGTTGTTGATCTGTCTCAATTATGCACTTCATTACTTTATTACACAACTTTATTACCGAAATTTCTAGTGATATATCTGATATCACCAATTGTTTTGGACAGTTCCTTGACATCATTTGACCTAAATATGCAATAAATCATCTTGGGTGATTTTTGCACTCTCACAGTGATCAATAATTGTGATTTTTACGTCTGTACATCGCACACTGGTTTTGTCAAATATAACAATTTTTCCAATAAATGCTTGCATTAGGTTGTTCAGAAGGACAAAGCAGTATCTGAACTTGAAAGGTGCACCATGGCCGTGTTTGTCCTCAGGGAAGAAGGAAATCCTCTCCAGGCACCACAGGAAATTGGGATTGTGATTGAAGGTGTGGAAGTCCTTAATGAGTTGCCATCAGTCACACATGCATTTGCTATGTTGTTTGGCATCATCTATGTGCTAAACCTGAGCTATCCAAGTGAGCTCAGACACATTTTTGAGGCTCTGCAGAAAATATTTATGGAAACAGAGCCCAAAAAAATGTCACGCAGGGTTTTCAGTCTCAGTGTCCAGCTTTAAATGTCTGATAAGTCATTATATACATCTGGATACATCATGTTTCATTCTATTTTAGAGCTTGTATTCAAATAAAACATTGTTACATTTGAATTGACAGCGAAGTAACTAAACGCAGGCCTTTATTTCTCGTTTTGTCTGCTTTAAGTATGTTACTAAAATATTAATACCTTTTGTGTATTATACCAGCAAGTGATGGGAACCAGCTGGTGCAATATTTCTGTCATTGTGACTTTTACATGGAACAAACATGGCATCACGTCAACAGTATTTTTCTTAGGCTTACATTTGTTTTAAAGTGACGTTGCATTACGACACTCAGGTCACTAATGTTTCCACGTTTTTAATATAGATAGTGTTTATGCAGTTCTTAGCAGTTAGAACATTACACATCTCAAGTTTCAAATTATAACAGAGATGTAGAGTTTAACCTGATAATATTTATGTAATGAAAAATGTTACAGAATAAATCTTATCCAAAGACCATAATTGACATTATGCACTTTTTAATTTTTCTCATGTAAGTGTTTTTGTTGTACACTATACCTTTTTATGTTTCTGGATTGAAAATGCATTTTGTGGAAAGTAATGTATATTTTAAAAAACAGAATAAATGTGTCTTTGGAGGAGAACTTTACTGTCTATTTAGTGTTATTTTGGTAATAAATTTGCCTCTAAGTAAAATGAAGTAAAATTGTAATGTATTATGTTTTTTTGGTTTGTATTCACGTTCACATTTAAGTTCTTTGAAAGCAGAAAACTACACAAACTTATCTGTAGCTACATTTTTGGATTTAAGTCAGAACAAGATATTGATTTAGCTACAGTTATAAATTTTAGTTTGTACAAAATCACACGTTTAACTTGAGAAAAATTAATAAGGTAACTTGAAGCAAAATTACAGCAATTAGTTTTTTCCAAAGTAAAAACTACGTTTGGATTTAATGATCAATTTTAGGTTTTTATAAAGTGAATTGATAAAGTTGTTACAAAGTAGAAAAAGCAGATGCATTGGCCGATTCCTTTGTAATAAATTCAGTTTTTGAATTGTGTGGATGCAAATATTTTGCATTGGGGAAAATTAGAAGAATTGATTAACACGTGATTAAAATAAAACATAAAACAAAGTCATAAATAGGCTTTCAGAAAAAGTAAAAAAACAATTTTTAAAAACTATCGTTTTTTTCAGTGTATAGTTGTGTGTGTGTGTGTGTGTGTCATGAGCTAGAGTGAGGACGCATCGTCTTTAAACTGTTCGTACATCTTGAATTCTTACTCTACAGCCACATAAACTACATTAAACTTTTTAAACTGTGACTGTAGCTTGTAAATACTATTTGACAATGTATTGCAAAAGTTTAAGCAACATATTGCTTTGCTTTCCGCAATCACGCATTTTCTTCTGGAAATGCAAAATTCTAGTTAGTGAGATAGCGTAAGCAATCGCACTCTTGTTATCATTTATTTATTATTATTTATTATTATTTATTATATTATTTATTATATTATTATTATTTATTATATTATTTATTATTATTATTCCGTTTCCTGGGCGCGCTACTAGTCCTAAACGGTAATAACTAAAAACATTGTTCCAATGCTAAAATGTTCATCATGTGTTTCTTAAGTGTACTATTACTTTACATGTTGATAAGTATTGTAGTTTATTTCATATTAATTTAAAATGCATTCGTTCCGGACTTCACTTCCTGGTTTCCACACGGGCATTTAAGGAGAGCGCGCACAGTTTGGCTTTTCTCGGAAATTTTCGGGAGATGCCGTAAACAAGCATGTAAAACGTTATTAGTCCTAAACAGTAATAGCTAGAAACATGGTTCCAGCGCTAAAATGTTGCCCATGTTGTGCTTAAGTGTGCTATTACTTTTCATGCTGATAAGTTTATTTTATATTAATTTGTAAATGCATTTTTACGGACTTCCTGGTTTCCGTACAGTTCAGTCTTTCTCAGAGATTTTCAGTATGTGCCGTAAAGGCATCTGTAGATGTAAACAAGCATGTAAAACATTACTCCACTGAACTCAGTAGTGTTATAAGCTGCAGCTTAGCTTATTAGGTAGAGCGCGCGATAATACGATAATAGTTAGAAACATGCTTACAACGCTAAAATGCTGCTTAGGTGTGCTATTACTTTTCATGCTGATAAGTATTATAGTTTTTTATATGGATTTGTAAATGTATTTTTCACGGACTTCAGACCGCTGTTGTGTGCGTGTGTGTGTGTGAGTGTGTGTGGTACTTGTGTGTGGCTAGACATCAGCTAGAGTGAGTGAAGAGGTTTGTTTTTTTAAGTCGTATCGTCTTTACGCTGATATTTAAGCAGAGCACACGCTGGTTCGTTTAGACTTTATATTTTAACTGTAACTTTAGTTTGTGTTTATTATTTGAGAATGTCTTGCAATAGTTTAAGCATGTACAGCTTTTATATATGTAATGGAGTCCTGCGCTAGGCGCCGTGGAGGCACCGAGAGTTGTATAAAGCATGTTTAGCCTGTATATAAGTCACGTTGCTGTGTGGTACTTTGTTAGCGCGCCCACCTCCCATGCTTTTGTAAACTGTGACTTTAGCTTGTAAATACTATTTGACAATGTATTGCAATAGTTTAAGCAACATATTGCTTTGCTTTTCGCAATCAAATGTATTTTCTTCTGGAAATGCAGAATTTTAGTTACAACTTAATGCTCCTGTTTACGTGATCAGTTCAGACTCTTAGACACAGAAAAACAGAAGAGAACATCTTCCTTATTCAGAGGAGGAAGTGTAGAGCTGATTAAGTTGAAATGTTTATTACACTCACATGTGTAATGTACTGATTATGTGTCAGTCACTGCAGATAGGTGATTATCAGTTCAGTACAGAGACAATGTATGTTACTGTTAGAAGACTTGTTGTCTTGTGCTTTGTTTTCTGGTTTAAACCCCGATATAAAGCACTGAGAATGAAATGAAATCCACTTCCCAGTAGAGCAAAGCACCTCACTGCTATAACTACTGTATACCTCTCACTACTTGTTCCTAATCCCACATCCTCCTCATCACCAGAGTTCAAATAAATCTTTATTTAATCTTTATTACTGATAATAAATCTAATCTAGAGAGCAAGTTAGACACGTTAGTTAGACATTACTAGCTAGGACTGGGAAGAGCTTTGTTCTGGTTAGTGATTTTTATTAGAAAGCTGTTTCATCACATCACTGAGTTACTCACCGCAGTTTCTCCAGTTTACACTCGTGTTTCTTCAGTAGATCACAGAGCTTCTCCACTCCTGAGTCTCCCAGTTCACACTGACTCAGATCCAGCTCTCTGATGTGTGATGGATTTGTACAGAGAGCTGAAGACAAATCAGCACAGGATTTCCCTCTTACACTCCTCCATAGTCTGCAGAAAAGGAAACAGAGTTTATTCCAACATTAGAGAAAGAAAGGATGTAGAAATGACTGAAGTAAGAACACTAACACATTTCTAAACTCTGCTATTGTTGCTAGCTGCTGTGGTGTTTGTTATTTGTTAGATCTGCTTATCTAGCTTTTTATCTCCCTACCCCTCCATTTCTCCATTTACTCATCTATCTGTCAGGCATGCGTTCCCTGTTCCAGGACACCACTTCCGGTTCCATGATCTCACTTCCTGTTTCCTCCATTTTATGCTGGTCAGCCCTATATAATCCAGCGGGCTGCACATGCTCCTTGTCAGATGGTCTCTTCAGTCTGTCTTGTGCTCCTGATTAGTCCTCCTGCCTTTTCTTCAGTCTGCCTGGTTTAGACTCTGTCTGTTCCTGAAGCTGACTTCTGCTCTGTTCCTGCCTGCTTTGTCTCTGCCTTGATTCTGTTACAGATTCTGGATTATTGGACTGGATTCTGTTACTGATTCTGGATTATTGGACTGGATTCTGTTACAGATTCTGGATTACTGGACTGGATTCTGTTACAGATTCTGGATTATTGGACTGGATTCTGTTACTGATTCTGGATTCTGTTACTGATTCTGGATTATTGGACTGGATTCTGTTACTGATTCTGGATTACTGGACTGGATTCTGTTACAGATTCTGGATTACTGGACTGGATTCTGTTACAGATTCTGGATTACTGGACTGGATTCTGTTACTGATTCTGGATTATTGGACTGGATTCTGTTACTGATTCTGGATTATTGGACTGGATTCTGTTACTGATTCTGGATTCTGTTACTGATTCTGGATTATTGTACTGGATTCTGTTACTGATTCTGGATTATTGGACTGGACTGTTACTGATTCTGGATTATTGGACTGGATTCTGTTACTGATTCTGGATTATTGGACTGGATTCTGTTACTGATTCTGGATTACTGGACTGGATTCTGTTACAGATTCTGGATTACTGGACTGGATTCTGTTACAGATTCTGGATTATTGGACTGGATTCTGTTACTGATTCTGGATTCTGTTACTGATTCTGGATTATTGGACTGGATTCTGTTACAGATTCTGGATTACTGGACTGGATTCTGTTACAGATTCTGGATTACTGGACTGGATTCTGTTACAGATTCTGGATTATTGGACTGGATTCTGTTACTGATTCTGGATTATTGGACTGGATTCTGTTACTGATTCTGGATTCTGTTACAGATTCTGGATTATTGGACTGGATTCTGTTACTGATTCTGGATTCTGTTACTGATTCTGGATTATTGGACTGGACTGTTACTGATTCTGGATTATTGGACTGGATTCTGTTACTGATTCTGGATTATTGGACTGGATTCTGTTACTGATTCTGGATTATTGGACTGGATTACTGGACTGGATTCTGTTACAGATTCTGGATTATTGGACTGGGTTCTGTTACTGATTCTGGATTATTGGACTGGACTCTGTTACTGATTCTGGATTATTGGACTGGACTGTTACTGATTCTGGATTATTGGACTGGATTCTGTTACTGATTCTGGATTCTGTTACTGATTCTGGATTACTGGACTGGATTCTGTTACTGATTCTGGATTATTGGACTGGATTCTGTTACTGAGTCTAGATTATTGGACTGGATTCTGTTACTGATTCTGGATTATTGGACTGGATTCTGTTACTTATTCTGGATTATTGGACTGGATTCTGTTACTGATTCTGGATTCTGTTACTGATTCTGGATTACTGGACTGGATTCTGTTACTGATTCTGGATTATTGGACTGGATTCTGTTACTGATTCTGGATTATTGGACTGGATTCTGTTACTGATTCTGGATTATTGGACTGGATTCTGTTACTGAGTCTAGATTATTGGACTGGATTCTGTTACTGATTCTGGATTCTGTTACTGATTCTGGATTACTGGACTGGATTCTGTTACTGATTCTGGATTACTGGACTGGATTCTGTTACTGATTCTGGATTATTGGACTGGATTCTGTTACTGATTCTGGATTATTGGACTGGATTCTGTTACTGATTCTAGATTATTGGACTGGATTCTGGTACTGATTCTGCCCAGCCTGCTTTACCCTGGTTTTCGGTTGTTCTATGGTTGTTATCTGAGAACTCTGCCATTTCCAGTGCTTGCCTTTATTAAAGACTCTTATTTTGAACTTTGACTGTGTTCTGCATTTGGGTCCTCACCTGCCTACCCTGACACTATCTCTCTAAACCAGGGGTCTCCAACTGTTTCTTCCTCTGAGAGCTTGTGTTATATTATTAGTAATATTTATTCACACAGCTTATTACCATAAACTAAACCAGATGAATAAGATATTTATGTTTGAAATTTAAAAAATGTCAATATTGAACATCACATTTTGCAATAAATTATTTTAAATTGACATAAGCAGCATGTTAACTGTTGAGTCGAGTTAATTGATTTAACACAGAAAGCTGTTTCATCACATCACTGAGTTACTCACCGCAGTTTCTCCAGTTTACACTCGTGTTTCTTCAGTAGATCACAGAGCTTCTCCACTCCTGAGTCTCCCAGTTCACACTCACTCAGATCCAGCTCTCTGATGTGTGATGGATTTGTACAGAGAGCTGAAGACAAATCAGCACAGGATTTCCCTCTTACACTGTTACATAGTCTGCAGAGGGAGATAATTAGAGCCTTAATAAAAAATAAATATAAATGTATAATGTGTGTGTTCTGTTTAAGTCTGTGAGAAAATAAATCTATAATTCAATAAAATGTGCAAAATTTTATAGGTATATTTTCTGAACCCACTGCATATACCTAATACACAGTAGTGTTATAATAACAGATACTACAACTAATAATAAAATTATTATTATTATTATTATTATTATTATTATGTACATGCACATAAATATTCAGAAAGTATTTCTAAATCTATTATAAAGGACTGAACAATATTAAACTGCTAAAAGATTAGTGTTATAATAAAACTGGACTGTTTGTAGATTGATAGCTTTAAAATGTAAAGGTTCATTTCTCACTTTAGTGTCTGCAGTTTACATTCAGGATTCTTCAGGAAATCACACAGATTTCTCAGTCCAGACTCTCCTGGTTTATTCCAGTTCAGATTCAGATCTCTCAGGTGTGAAGGGTTTAAAACCAGAGCAGAAATCACATGTGAACAGTCTTCATCTGTAATACTGTCTCCTTTATACAACCTGGAGAGAGAGAGAGGGAGAGAGAGAGAGAGGGAGAGAGAGAGAGAGAGAGAGAGAGAGGGAGAGAGGGAGAGAGAGAGAGGGAGAGAGAGAGAGAGAGAGAGAGAGGGTGAGGGAGGGAGAGAGAGAGAGAGAGAGACAGTGACAGAAGGAGGAGGTCAGAATAATTTCTACTAGAACACACCTTTGACTCTTTGACTGGGACAGTGTTTAATATCTGTGGGAGGGTCAGTGATACACACACTGTGAGAATAAATACAGCAAGTAGCAGCAGTCACACATTTTTTTTTCACAACACGAGGTTACATCTGTACTGAACATTACAAACATCTGTATCATGAATAAATAACATTAATAAATTTCTTCCAGGTCCTGTAAAAGCTACATTACAGTAATCCAGGAAAATAGAGATCTGTGTGTTTCTAGCTGTTTCTTACCTAAGTTTCTGCAGTCTGTAATGTGGATCCTGCAGCAGAGCTGAAAGCTGCTTCACTTTGACGTCTTCAGGTGTTTTGTTGTTCAGATCCAGCTCCGTGTGCAGTAAGGGGTTTTTACTGAACATTTTAGTAAGACACGTGTAGGCTTCCTCTGCATCAGGACTTTTCAACAACCTGTAGAGAAAAATGATATGGAGACGTTAATAACTGTGTACTGAGAGCAATAAGGAGCTGATGGTGATGTGCTTTAGCTTCAGTTTCAGCTTCAATTTCTGTTTTCAGTGAGTTTCCTTATCCTTTATCCAGCTATATCTGTTACAGAATCAGTGCACATTCATCCTCATGTCTTAATAAAATGGATAATTATCAGTCTTTACTGTTACTATTTATAACTGTTCATGAAAAAACTCTATCCAGAAATGTTTCCTGATTCATCAGAAAACTGAACATTACAATGTGACATAGTGACATCAGATCATTCAAATTAAACCATTAAGCAGAATGAAGTCATTTTCAAAACCTCAAATACTAAAGTGGTAGAAAGATAAAGTTCTTTCATTTCTCCTCACCTCAGTGTGTTCAGTGTACAGTCTGGATCCTGTAGTAAATCAGTGAGCAGCTTCACTCCTGATGCTCCAGGGTCGTTCCCTCTGAGATCCAGCTCTATCAGGTGAGATGATTTCAGAGCTTCAGCCAGAGCAGTGTATCCTTCCTCTCTGATATTATTGTCCATTAGACTGAAAAAAAAAAAAAAAAACTAAAATTAAATTTGAGAATATCCCAAATATTGTACAAAATAAATGGATACAATTTATAGGCATTAAGACGTGCAACACTGTATACAAATTGAGAATTAAATCTATTAACTCTTGTTCAGGGATCTGCAACCTTTTTTCATCTGAGAGCTACTTTGAAAAAATGAAGAGCTACTCGTGTTATATCATTAGGAACATTTATTTACACAGCTTATTACCATAAACCAGACCAGCTGAACTAAACTATTTTTGTGTGAACTTTAAAAATCACTTATTATTGTCAGATTTCCTTCATTCACAGGGATTCTGTTACTGTTACTGACAAGCCCATGGCACATACCCTGATGAAAAAAATATGGAATTGAAGGTAATATTAATAATAATAATAATCTGAGACCTGACAATGTATTGGCCTTTATGTGATTAAATAAAAGTACTTTACTGCACTAATAAGAAATGTCTACAGCTCACTCGTCCTGCATCTTCCTGCAGCAGGATAGATTCATTCACCACTTTTACTTTAGCAGCATCGTAACTTTATGAAGGTAGAAGAAAAATGTTTTAATAAATTACAGAGACATATTTGAGTGTTTCTAGGAGGCAGTGTGGATTTCTGATTAGTGGAATGATAAGATAATTCCTAAATTGCTCAGACACTATTCAAAATCCACAGACAGAAAATATTTGAGTGTTTCTAGGAGTCAGTGTGGATTTCTGATTAGCATCAGGATAATATCATTCCTAAACTGCTCATGACACTTCAAAAATTCACAGACAGAAAATATTTGACAAAAAACAGTGTATATTTTACGGCTCTATCAGAGCGTCTGGATTATGAATGAAGTGTGTATTAGACGTTACCTCAGAGTCTCTAGTTTACAGAGTTTATTCTTCAGTTCCTCAGAGAGCAGCTTCACTCCTGAATCCTGAATCCTGTTCTTACTCAGATTCAGCTCCTTCAGGGTGGAGTGTTCTGATCTGAGAGCTGTGAGCAGAGCTGAACATCCTTTCTCTGTCAGATTACACTCACTGAGCCTGAAAGCACAATTAATCACAGGGGTTTTCTTTAGCACTTCTGTATGCAGAGGGACGTCTTTTCTCCTCAAACTACTCATTACTACTGAAAAAGACTGAAAACTAGATGAATGATTGATAATCTAAAGACAAACCATTCAGCATTAACATCACTAACTGAAGTTTACAGATTAATATAGAATTCAGTTCCTTACTGAAGTGTTTCAGGTCTGCAGTGTGGATCCTTCAGTAAAACAGAGAGCTGCTCTACTCCTGAGTCTCCTTTTATTTTCCCACTCAGATTCAGATCCGTCTGCAGTATCGGGTTTATACCCAGAACTTCAGTCAGATGATCAGAAGCTTTCTGTGCATCAGGACTTTTCAACACCCTGTAGAGAGAAAGAACAGAAAATTTAACTTGGTGACCAATAATGTCACAGTGGACTATACAGTGGTGCAAACAATAAAGCATTACTAATAACTCAAAATTTGCTGTATTTTACTTTTATTTTACATGTCCTGGGGAAAAGCTCACCTCAGTTTCAGTTTACATTTTTTCTCATTCATCAGATTCCTAAGCTTCTTCAGTCCTGATGCTCCAGGGTCGTTCCCTCTGAGGTCCAGCTCTATCAGTGATGAGCGGTTTGAGTTCAGAGCTTTAATCAGAGCAGTGTATCCTTTCTCTGTTATATTACAGTCTGAAAGTCTGGAGAAGGAGCAAAAAAAAAAAAAAAAAAAAAAAATCAGGAAATGTTTATAATGCTACTTACCTCATTAACTTGTTTGTGAGAATGTTTTTCATTTACCCAATGTGGAACATATACTCATTTATAAATTTAGTAAAGCTGACTGGACCTGTAACAGGAATAAAGTTATTAAAGTTATCACATTGTTCATTTTGCTGATCTAAATATTGTCCATTGTGTTTACATGAGAGTTTGTTTATGTAAGAATGAATGTGTAATGATTCTCTCCACACCGCCAGAGGGAACCATCGCCTGAATGTTAGTACTTCCGGGCACAGGGTCTCTTCCCATGCTGTGGGACGTTTAAACAATGCTCTCACTATTGTACATCACACAGTTTTGTCAGCTTTGCTGCCTTACCAAGCCGTTTATCATTGTATATCATGTTTGATGTTTTCCTGGTTTTTGATCTTTGTATTGGAGATATGGATTTGTTTGGATTTGTGTTTCTTCAATAAATCTCAGCAAATTGATTCTACTCCATCTGATCCTGCCTGATCATTACAGAATAATACTTACATTCAAGACATTCATACCACTTCTTTCCTTTCATCTGCTCTATGGCTGTCAAATTAAAAAAAAGATAAAAATCACATTCAAAAACAAAAAACTGTGCATTTGAATTTATGATGTGTAGAAAACACTGCACTGATTTTATTTAAAACATACTATTATCAACATTACACTAACAATGTGTTTGAGGAAGAAAAAACAAAGAACATTTGTAGTGTTTTAAGTAATCCAGTCACTGTCAATAATGTTCAACCCGATTAAACTTGCAAAGGTTTTTCTACTAATCAATTAGACTTATAAAATGACTAACTTAGACTAGTGTAACATCCCAACACGAACGTGAACCCTCTCCGGAATACTAACTGCTCACATGACTCGCTGATCGTTTTCCCATGGACATAAATACCCCACGCACGCATTGTTTTACGTGAAGTATCATCCTCATGTGACCTACTGAGTGTTATTCTGTGTTTAAGCTTCTATTTGTGTATGATCCTTGCCTGTTTTCCACAACCGATTCTTGCCTTGTTTATTATATTGATTTCCGTGTATGACCCTGCCTGTTTCTCTGACTGCACGCTTCATTTTGTGCTTTCGGTTTTTTCTTCTCATCTCAGTGGTTTTTCCGGTTTTGCCTCACTTTTGTTTTCTGACTTCGATTTAGCCTGTGTGTTTATTAATAAAGATCCACTTATGGATTCGACTCCTGCAGCCTCCAGCTCATCCTTACAGGATACTTCACCTATGGAGAATCCAGCGGATTTACAAGCTACTATCATCCGCCAAGGGCATATGATTCGCGCATATCAAGATCAGGTCACAGAGCTACAGGCTGTCAACGTGCAGCTGCAACAACAAGCCCAGGTATCTATCGCCGCTCCTCCTGTTTCTATGCCTGCCAGAAAAATTAGATGGATCAGCTGATTGTTGCCGGGGATTCCTTCGCCAGTGTCCTAATTACTTTGCGCATCAGCCTGCGTTCATGCTGTCTCTACTCATGAGCAGAGCTCTTGACTGGGCATTGGCAGTGTGGGAGGCAAATCCATAGGTCAAGACTTCTGCTGATTATTTCGCAGAGCAGATCAGAGAGGTTTTTGAGTATCCAGCCGGGGGTAAAGACATTTCTGTGCAGTTGATGGAATTACGCCGAGGCTCGGATAGCGCCGCCGATTATGCCATAAAAATTCCGTACCCTCGCAGCTCAATCTGGGTGGAATGATACAGCTCTCCTGACTGTTTTTCAAGGCAGTTTGAATCCAGCTCTACAGGCTGCAATGGCATGCTGAGATCCTAACACCACGCTATCCCAATTCATTGGAATGGCGATCCAGCTTGACAACCTGCGACGCCAGCACCGTGTCACTGCTTCCTCTCGTCTTCTGCCACGTCGCTACCAGGATGTCCCAGCTGTTCCAGAGGATACTTCTGAGCCCATGCAACTGGGAAGAACAAGAGTGTCAGAGAAAGAACGCCAGCACCGTACCAACATGCGTTTATGCTACTACTGCGGTCAACCAGGTCACCAAGTGTCACGTTGCCCTGAGAAACCAATCTCAGGTGGGAGAGATTAAAAATTCTGCTAAGGTATCTTTATCGTCCATACTGCACTATGCTGATCACGTGAACTACTGAGCGTTATTCTGTGTTTTAGCTTCTATCTGAGTATGATCCTTGCCTGTTTTCCAAAATTCTGCTAAGGTATCTTTATCATCCATACTGCACTATGCTGATCATATGTTCCATCTCAGCGCTACTAGACTCTGGGGCGGCCGTCAACATCATCAATAGCAGCCTCGTAGAGAAACTACACCTTCCCACTACACCATGCATCCTATCGGGGAGGGATTCCTTTACTGTCAGACTCAACCCCTTGACCTTCAAATTGGGCTTTTTCACCACGAGAGGACCACGTTCTTCGTCATCTCCTCACCTGCTAACCCCATCGTTTTGGGCCTGCCCTGGCTACAACAGCATGAGCCTCACATTTCCTGGAGAGACGGGGAACTGACACTCTGGTCTCTTCACTGCCAGCGCCATTGCTTCTCTCCCACCTCACCACGTCCATGCTTCACCACGTCAGTAGAAAGCCCCGAACCCAATCATGCAGTCAGAATACCCAAGGAATATGAGGACCTGCACGAGGTGTTCAGTAAGGAGAGGGCCTCTCATCTTCCACCACATCGTCGTTGGGATTGTGCCATAGAACTGCTAACCCAATGCCATGCCACCCAAATGATGGGTCTACCCTCTATCACTGCTGGAGAATCAAGCCGTGGAGGATTATATTGAGGAAGCACTAGCCTCTGGGTTCATTCACCCCTCATCATCACCTGCTGCCGGTTTCTTTTTTGTGGAGAAGACGGACGGAGGTCCTCGCCCATGTATTGACTACAGAGGCTTGAATAACATCACCATCCGTTACCCATATCCTCTCCCTCTGGTGCCCGCAGCTCTAGAACAACTTTGAGGGGCCACAATTTTCACCAAGTTGGATTTACGGAGCGCTTATAACCTCGTGCAAATCAGGGAGGGGGACGAATGGAAGACAGCCTTCCACACGACCCGGGAACACTACGAGTACCTTGTCATGCCCTATGGTCTCACGAATGCCCCCGCTGTGTTCCAGTCTCTAGTTAATGAGATTCTCAGGGACATGTTAAACAAATTCGTCATTGCATATATTGATGATATTTTGATTTACTCCACACCCACCATGTATGCCTTGTCCTGTCCCGCCTCCTACAACATCACCTCTATGTTAAATTAGAAAAATGTGTTTCACTGTACCACCATCACCTTCCTAGGGTATGTGCTCTCACCAGGGAAGGTAGAGATGGATCAAGCCAAGGTCCAAGCTGTCTCCGAATGGCCCGAACCAATCACAGTTAAGGATTTACAAAGCTTCCTGGGGTTTGCTAACTTTTATAGACACTTTATCAGGAACTACAGCATGATTACCGGTCCGCTAACCTCTCTTCTTAAAGGAAAGCCTAAGAGACATGGACAGACCGAGCACGTGACGCTTTTCAAAGACTCAAAAACAGTTTCACCATGGCCCTGATCCTACGTCATCCTGATCCAGACAGAAGACGACGCCTCCAGCTCGGGGATTGGGGCAGTCCTGTCTCAACGCCAGCCAGATTCCGGGAAAATCCACCCATGTGCGTACTTCTCTAGGAAACTAACCCCAGCAGAGGCAAATTATGATGTGGGCAACCGTGAACTCCTCTCCATTAAAACCGCCCTGGAAGAGTGGTCCCACTGGCTGGAGGGAGCACAACACCCCTTTCTGGTTCTCACAGACCACCATAACCTCGAATATTTACGTGGTGCCAAGCGTCTCAACCCCCGTCAGGCCCGCTGGGCACTCTTCTTCACGCGCTTCCACTTCTCTGTCACCTACCGTCCAGGCTCCAAGAACGGCAAAGCTGATGTGCTGTCCCACCAAATGGGAATAAAAAACTCACAATCTCAGTCTGACCCCATCCTGCCATCCTCTGTTATCCATACAATGGAACCCTATGGAGGAAATCAGGAGAGCTCATGTGGAGGAAGCTCCGCCCGCAACCTGCCCTGTAACCAAGCTTTATGTGCCCGTCGCTCTTTGTCCTAGAGTTCTACAGTGGGTGCACAAGGCACCCAGTAGTGGCCATCTGGGTATTCGCTACACCATGGAACTCACCCAGTGCTGTTTCTGGTGGCCCTCTTTCAGTTCTGACGTAGAGGATTATGTGAGGTCTTGCTCTACCTCTCCCAGCCTTGGACGGGTCTGTCCATGGAGCAACCGTTTTCAGCACCTTAGACCTGAAAAGTGGCTACTGACAGTTGGAAATGCATGCAAATAACATTCAAAAAACAGAATTTGTAACATCTAGAGGGTTGAAAAATACTGCAGAGTCCTTCAAAAGACTGATGGAACAAGTACTATGTGAGGTGAAAAGAAAGTGCTGTATTGTATACATTGATATCGTTGTTTACTCCAGAACCACTTCAGAACATCTCCAGCATCTCCAACAAGTTTGCACACGTCTCCATTGAGCCAATCTTTCGGCACAATTTTCAAAGTCGTCAGATCACTGTTGTTTTTACACCGCATGACTATCTAGGGAAGCATTCAGTCACTGCTGTGTTCACACTGCATGATGGATCAGCGACAGGAGGTTTCACATTGCATGACTTCACAATAGCAAGAATCGCCATTACATTTCACAGTCAAATGCACATGAGAAGTGATCAGGAAATAACATAAGAGCACACATGAGATCAGAGTTATCGTGCGAGACTGGAAATATTACCACACAAAAAGTTTGTGATCCATATGGTCAGTGCGGGGAACAAGGATTGTATGTTCTGTATAACTGTTCTGTAGAACTGAACAAATGAATAATTTGGCAATTTGCTGCTGCTGATGCGGCTGGTCAAGAAAAAGTTGGCGATTTTCTCAGATTGCGTCTTTGGTAATTCACACTGCGAGATTGTCACTCGCGTGCACAAGCTCTGTTTTTGAGTATTTCTTGGAGATTCTGTCATTTACACACAGCTCAGAAACCTGAATAAAGTTGATGAAAAAAGTTACTTCTATTTCCAAAAAACACTGTCTGATAACATTTCCTGTGAACAAGGTGATTCACTCTTGTGATCAGTTCACTCTTAGAAACATAAAAACGAAGAGAACATCTTCCTTATTCAGAGGAGGAAGTGTAGAGCTGATTAAGTTGAAATGTTTATTACACTCACATGTGTAATGTACTGATTATGTGTCAGTCACTGCAGATAGGTGATTATCAGTTCAGTACAGAGACAATGTATGTTACTGTTAGAAGACTTGTTGTCTTGTGCTTTGTTTTCTGGTTTAAACCCCGATATAAAGCACTGAGAATGAAATGAAATCCACTTCCCAGTAGAGCAAAGCACCTCACTGCTATAACTACTGTATACCTCTCACTACTTGTTCCTAATCCCACATCCTCCTCATCACCAGAGTTCAAATAAATCTTTATTTAATCTTTATTACTGATAATAAATCTAATCTAGAGCGCAAGTTAGACACGTTAGTTAGACATTACTAGCTAGGACTGGGAAGAGCTTTGTTCTGGTTAGTGATTTTTATTAGAAAGTTGTTTCATCACATCACTGAGTTACTCACCGCAGTTTCTCCAGTTTACACTCGTGTTTCTTCAGTAGATCACAGAGCTTCTCCACTCCTGAGTCTCCCAGTTCACACTCTCTCAGATCCAGCTCTCTGATGTGTGATGGATTTGTACAGAGAGCTGAAGACAAATCAGCACAGGATTTCCCTCTTACACTCTTACATAGTCTGCAGAGGGAGATAATTAGAGTATTATTAAAATGAAATATAAATGTATAATGTTTGTGTTCTCTTCAAGTCTGAGAAAAAATATAAATTTATAATGAAATCTATAATTCAATAAAACATACAAAAGTTTAAAGGAATATTTTCTGAACCCACTGCATATACCTAATACACAGTAGTGTTATAATAACTGTTGGATACTACTATTAATAACCTTTTTTTGTTATTATTATTATTATTATTATTATTATTATTGTATATGCACATAATAAATATTCAGAAAGTATTTCTAAATCAATTATAAAGGATTGAAGAATATTAAACTGCTAAAAGATTATTAGTGTTATAATAAAACTGGACTGTTTGTAGATTGATAGCTTTAAAATGTAAAGGTTCATTTCTCACTTTAGTGTCTGCAGTTTACATTCAGGATTCTTCAGGAAATCACACAGATTTCTCAGTCCAGACTCTCCTGGTTTATTCCAGTTCAGATTCAGATCTCTCAGGTGTGAAGGGTTTAAAACCAGAGCAGAAATCACATGTGAACAGTCTTCATCTGTAATACTGTCTCCTTTATACAACCTGGAGAGAGAGAGAGAGAGAGAGAGAGAGAGAGGTCAGGTTAGTTCCTGCTAGAACACACCCACTGCTCCACTTCCTGTCCTCCATTTACTTAGTTGTTTGTGCAGCACTTTTTTCCTCCTTGTAGTTTATTTTGTTGTGTTTTCAGTTTCCAGTCTCCGGTTTTCTTTCATTAAGTTTAGTTCGTGTCACTAAATGTAACTTTGTTTACTAGTTTCAGTTTTGTCTGATGAAGCACAGACTGTCCTCATCATTTCACTGAGTTCTGAAAGTTGTCAGGACATGGTTTAGATTTCAATCAAAATGTATTAAAATTAGTCTGAAACCACGAGAGCAATTAAACTCAAACACTTGTATTTTTCAGAACACGTGCAGTATGTTGGTGATGTACAGATGGTATGGTATCACTGCTGTTTTCCACACACCAGATAATTACAGTAATGCAGGAAAATAGAGATCTGTGTGTTTCTAGCTGTTTCTTACCTAAGTTTCTGCAGTCTGTAATGTGGATCCTGCAGCAGAGCTGAAAGCTGCTTCACTTTGACGTCTTCAGGTGTTTTGTTGTTCAGATCCAGCTCCGTGTGCAGTAAGGGGTTTTTACTGAACATTTCAGTGTAGGCTTCCTCTGCATCAGGACTTTTCAACAACCTGTAGAGAAAAATGATATGGAGACGTTAATAACTGTGTACTGAGAGCAATAAGGAGCTGATGGTGATGTGCTTTAGCTTCAGTTTCAGTTTCTGTTTTCAGTGAGTTTCCTTATCCTTTATCCAGCTATATCTGTTACAGAATCAGTGCACATTCATCCTCATGTCTTAATAAAATGGATAATTATCAGTCTTTACTGTTACTATTTATAACTGTTCATGAAAAAACTCTATCCAGAAATGTTTCCTGATTCATCAGAAAACTGAACATTACAATGTGACATAGTGACATCAGATCATTCAAATTAAACCATTAAGCAGAATGAAGTCATTTTCAAAACCTCAAATACTAAAGTGGTAGAAAGATAAAGTTCTTTCATTTCTCCTCACCTCAGTGTCTTCAGTTTACAATCTGGATCCTGTAGTAAATCAGTGAGCAGCTTCACTCCTGATGCTCCAGGGTCGTTCCCTCTGAGATCCAGCTCTATCAGGTGAGATGATTTCAGAGCTTCAGCCAGAGCAGTGTATCCTTCCTCTGTTATACTGCAGTCTGAAAGTCTGAACAAAGGACAAACAGATCTCTTGATTTTCAGAAAAAGGAAAATGTCATTTATGGCAAAAAAATTAAGGGGTAAACACAATAACTTTTGCACAGCTAGAATTCTTAGGTTCAAAGGTTCTTTAGGCAGGTGAGAACACAGCAATTAGACTCGAGATCAAGAACATCTGAGAAGTGATCTCAGTCCCCTTCCAAGTGAAGACTAACATGCTGTGTTTTGGGTTGCAGCACATTTTAGTAGAGGAGTCAAATTATTCAGTTCTCCTTGTCTATTATATAATTTAGATGTAATTTTACTTCATGTAAACAGATTTTTAATTTTGTACTGCTTCTAAAAGTTAATATTGTAATAATGTGACCAAGTTATTTAAGAGATTCTGTTGATTTTTACATTAGTATGTAGAGACAAAGATAAAGTACAGTATTCTGGTACTCGAATCTCAGTGTCCAGTCAGAGTTCAATACTGTCAATGTGTCAGATATTTGTGGAGTAATTAGACGTTACCTCAGAGTCTCCAGTTTACAGAGTTTATTCTTCAGTTCCTCAGAGAGCAGCTTCACTCCTGAATCCTGAATCCTGTTCTTACTCAGATTCAGCTCCTTCAGGGTGGAGTGTTCTGATCTGAGAGCTGTGAGCAGAGCTGAACATCCTTTCTCTGTCAGATTACACTCACTGAGCCTGAAAGCACAATTAATCACAGTTAACTATTTATGAGTAGAAAATATCACATTTAAATCCCATTATCTCTGTTTGGTGTGATATGTAATTCATGTTTCTAAATTAAAATTGAATTCAGTTCCTTACTGAAGTGTTTCAGGTCTGCAGTGTGGATCCTTCAGTAGATCCTTCAGTAAAACAGAGAGCTGCTCTACTCCTGAGTCTCCTTTTATTTTCCCACTCAGATTCAGATCCGTCTGCAGTATCGGGTTTATACCCAGAACTTCAGTCAGATGATCAGAAGCTTTCTGTGCATCAGGACTTTTCAACACCCTGTAGAGAGAAAGAACAGAGAAACGCTAACACTAATTATATTTACAGCAATGTGGTGTCATACTTTAACACAATTCTTGCTTGAAAATTTAATTCTCTGCATGTTTCCTTCAGGGAAGCACATCTGTTCAAACATAGAAAGAACAAGAGCTTCTTCCTGCAGGACATTTGGACCATTCACCAGGACAACACATAGATCCTGGACTTTATTGGACTTGGTGTAGTTTTGTGGCAGAAACATCTACAACCTCAACCAGGTTTCAACAACAATTTTTACAACAATTATTGCACAAACATTTCATAATAAAAATTTATAATAGTCACACTGTTCTGCCATCTGTATTCATATATTTTTTATAATTTCTATAGATTTTCCCTTTTCCTACCTGTATAGTTGAACAGTCTAAAAAGCACTGCATGTCACACTGTGTATATTTAGTAAATTTGGAAGGAAAAAGCTCACCAGAGTGTCTTAAGTTTACACTTTGGGTCATTCATTAAATTCCTGAGTTCCTTCAGTCCTGATGTTCCAGGGTCATTCCCTCTGAGATCCAGCTCCATCAGGGGTGATGAGGGGTTTGAATTCAGAGCTTTAACCAGAGCAGTGTATCCTTCCCGTGTTACACTGCAGTCTGAAAGTCTGGAGAAAGAAGAGAAATGTTTATTTTGGGAAACAATAACACAAACCTATTTATTCTTAATGAGTTGCTCACTAATCTGTTCCAACATTGTCACATTGTTCCACCTCCACATTCTAGAAATTATTATATATATATATATATATATATATATATATATATATATATATATATATATATATATATATATATACACATATATATACATACATACACACACACGATTATATATAATAAAATATATAATATATATAAGTATATTATTAAATAACTTACAGAAGCTTCTGGAGTCTACAGGATGAATTCTTTAGTAGAGTAGAGATCTGAATCCCTCCTGAATTTCCCAGTGTGTTCTCACTCAGGTCCAGTTCTGTCAGGTGTGAAGGGTTTGAAGTAAGAGCTGATATCAGATCAGTACAGCCTCTGTGTGTAATACTGCTCTTATTCAGCCTGCAGACAGAGAACACAGCGGAGAAAACATCTTTTAAGTAACCCAACAGAAAGAGAAATCCGGTTACAGATCAGCAACAATTCAACACTGAACTTCAGCTCAATCAGATTTTTTTGTTCCTATGAAACACCTATTTGAACTTAATTTGAATTACTCACTCTGTGGAGTAATTTGTCATCAATTTTGGCAATAAGCTAAAACAAAACTTTATCCAAATTTTAACACATTTCAGAGGTTGTGGTTAAATGGTTAAAGGTGAGTTGGATCATTTACAAATGCCAACATGATAAATATTGTGGTTTACAAACTGCTGTGTAGTTTGACATCAAATTAGTAATGATGCTATGATTAGTAAGTCATTGCCCAAAATCCTAAAAGTAGTTTGCAAAAGCAGGTTTTGCATATTGTGCAAAGAAATAGTTAATATATTTGTTTGAGGGAACCCATGGAATCAGTGAAAAAAAAAGAGTTTTGTTAGTAGGATCTACAGTTCATAAGATATGGATCAAAATGAGAAGCGGTGTGCTAGAGCCACGCCCAGGCTGATTGGGTCCATCTTTATTGCCTGTGTTTAGACACAGAATATTCATTTTTGACCTTATTTTCTGTCTGTAGGACTTAAGATTTGGTCTGCACAATTCAGTTAAGTAACAATATGGCTCCAGTACCGAAGTGGGTTTGTGCTTGAACCCATAAATACCAGGTGAGGAATCAGACCACACACCTGAGTTTCTCAGTTCTACACTGTGGATCCTTCAGTAGATCAGAGAGCTGCTTCACTCCTGTGTCTCTAATTATATTGTCACTCAGGTCCAGCTCCATGAGGTGTGAGGGGTTTGTTCCCAAAGCTGATACAACAGCAGTACAGTCATCTTCAGTGAGACTGCAATTACACAACCTACAGAGAGAGAGAGAGAGAGAGAGAGAGAGAGAGAGAGTGACAGACAGACAGAATTAGAAATTCACTTTCACTATTATCATTGTGCTTTCCCATACTCTAAATTGTGGTTTTCTAATTTATATCCCAGGGAGCCTTTTAACTATATAAGAAATTACATGGATGCCCTGAGTACAGGTTTAATTAGTGAATATTATATGAAAAATTACTGAAATATTTCTTCTTTTGTTAATAATTACTCTATGTGTTTAAAAAGTATTGCCCTTTTTAGATTAACCCTTTCATCCGGTATAATTTAACATGTACCTGACTACATTACACTATTTAATATTGCACAAATTAGTATTTGATATTTAACACACCCAGGATTAACCTGTTATTAATAACATTTTGTCAAGTCCAATGTAGAGACAGACAGGTCATATGAATTCTGAATTCTGTTTGATTTAAAACCCACCAGTTTCATACATTTTCTGGACAATGCAAATTTAGCAAATATTAAAATTAAGGGTTTATACAGAAAGAAAAGTACATCACTGTGCTGTAATGTATACGAGACAAATAAAGGTTTCTTATAGTATCTCTTCCATGCAATAACAATGAAATAATATTTCAGAAAATACACTGTGGATAAAAATCCTGCTGATTTACATGTACTATATGATAAAATAAGTTATTATTGGGAGGAAAGGGAATAAATTTTCTTGTGTAATGTCTATCATATACTCTTACTGACCATTTCATTAAGAACACAGACACCTGCTCATTAAGGTATTTATCCAGCAGTAAAATGCAGAATATCACTTAAACATCAGAATGAAGGGACGTCTGATCTCAGTGACTGACTGTGACTGAGTTTTTCAGGAACTGCTGGTGTCCTGGGATTTTTTTTTACACACAACAGGCCATAAAAACTCACAGTGCGTAGACAGAGAGAGAAGAGGAAAGGTAAGAGTGTAGGACTGAGAATAAGAACTCTGAATGTTGGTACTGTGACAGGGAAAGGTAGAGAGCTGGCTGATATGATGGAGAGAAGGAAGGTGGATATACTGTGTGTACAGGAGACCAGGGGGAAGGGGAGCAAGGCTCGTAGTATAGGAGCAGGATTCAAGCTGTTTTATTATGGGGTGGATAGTAAGAGAAATGGGGTAGGTGTGGTCCTGAAGGAGGAGTTTGTGAGGAATGTTCTGGAGGTGATGAGAGTGTCAGACAGGGTGATGAGTCTGAAGTTAGAGGTTGAAGGGGTGATGTTGAATGTTGTTAGTGGTTATGCCCCACAGGTAGGTTGTGAGTTAGAGGAGAAAGAGAGATTCTGGAGTGAATTAGATGAGGTGGTAGAGAGTATTCCCACAGGGGAGAGAGTGGTGATAGGAACAGATTTTAATGGACATGTTGGTGAGGGGAACACGGGTGATGAGGAGGTGATGGGCAAGTTTGGAGTTAAGGAAAGGAACCTTGAAGGACAGATGGTAGTGGACTTTGCTAAGAGGATGAACATGGCTGTGGTTAACACTTATTTTCAGAAGAGGGAGGAGCATAGAGTGACTTACAAGAGTGGAGGTAGGAGCGCACAGGTAGACTACATCCTATGTAGAAGAGGCAATCTGAAAGAGATTAGTGACTGTAAAGTGGTAGTGGGAGAGAGTGTAGCCAGACAGCATAGGATGGTGGTGTGTAGGATGGTGGAAGCTGAAAAAGGAGGAATGTTGTGAGGAATTTAGACAGAAGTTGAGGCAGGCTCTGGGTGGGCAGGTAGTGCTGCCAGATGACTGGGAAACTACAGCAGAAGTGATCAGGGAGACAGGAAGAAAGGTGCTGGGTATGTCATCTGGAAGGAGGAAAGATGATAAGGAGACTTGGTGGTGGAATGAAGTTCAGGATTGTATTCAGAGGAAGAGGTTAGCCAAGAAGAACTGGGACATGGACAGGACTGAAGAGAATAGACAGGAATACAAGGAGTTACAGCACAGAGTGAAGAGGGAGGTGTCTAAGGCCAAGCAGAAGGCGTATGATGAGTTGTACACTAGGTTAGACACTAGTGATGGAGAGAAGGACTTGTACAGGTTAGCTAGGCAGAGGGATCGAGATGGGAAGGATGTGCAGCAAGTTAGAGTTATTAAGGATAGAGATGGAAAGATGCTTACAAGTGAGGAGAGTGTACAGAGGAGATGGAAGGAGTACTTTGAAGAGCTGATGAATGAGGAAAATGAGAGGGAACAAAGAGTAGAAGGGGTGAACTCTTTGGAACAGGAAGTAGATAAGATTAGAAAGGATGAAGTCAGGAAGGCTTTGAAGAGGATGAAAAGTGGAAAGGCAGTTGGTCCTGATGACATCCCGGTGGAGGTCTGGAAGTGTCTAGGAGAGGCAGCAGTGGAATTTTTAACTAGTCTGTTTAACAGGGTTTTAGAGAGTGAGAAGATGCCTGAGGAATGGAGAAGTGTATTAGTGCTGATCTTTAAAAATAAGGGTGATGTGCAGAGTTGCAGCAACTATAGGGGGATAAAGTTGATGAGCCATACAATGAAGCTATGGGAAAGAGTAGTGGAAGGTTAAGGAAGGTAGTGGAAATTTGTGAGCAGCAGTATGGCTTCATGCCCACAAAGAGCACAACTGATGCAATTTTTGCTCTGAGAATGTTGATGGAGAAGTATAGGGATGGTCAGAGAGAGCTGCACTGTGTGTTTGTAGACTTGGAGAAAGCGTATGACAGGGTGCCAAGAGAAGAGCTGTGGTACTGTATGAGGAAGTCAGGAGTAGCAGAGAAGTATGTCAGAGTGGTGCAGGACATGTATGAGAGGAGCAGGACAGTGGTGAGGTGTGCTGTAGGGCAGACAGAGGAGTTCAGAGTGGAGGTGGGACTGCATCAGGGATCGGCTCTGAGCCCCTTCCTGTTTGCTAGGGTGATGGACCAGTTGTCAAAGACAGGAGTCTCCTTGAACAATGATGTTTGCGGATGACATTGTGATCTGCAGTGAGAGCAGGGAGCAGGTGGAGGAAAACCTGGAGAGGTGGAGGTTTGTGCTGGAGAGAAGAGGAATGAAACTCAGTCGTAGTAAGACTGAGTACATGTGTGTGAATGACAGGGAGGGAAGTGGAACAGTAAGATTACAGGGTGAAGAGGTGAAGAAGGTATAGGAGTTTAAGTACTTGGGGTCAACAGTCCAGAGTAATGGAGAGTGTGGGAAAGAGGTAAAGAAGCGAGTGCAGGCAGGTTGGAATGGGTGGAGAAAGGTATCGGGAGTTCTGCGTGCTAGAAAAATTTCAGCAAGAATCAAGGGGAAGGTGTACAGGACAGTGGTGAGACCGGCCATGCTGTATGGTTTAGAGACAGTGTCACTGAGACAGAGACAGGAGTCAGAGCTGGAGGTAGCAGAGCTGAAGATGTTGAGGTTCTCTTTGGGAGTGACACGGTTGGACAGGATTAGGAACGAGTACATCAGAGGGACAGCTCATGTTGGACGTTTGGGGGACAAAGTTAGAGAGGACAGATTAAGATGGTTTGGACATGTCCAGAGGAGGGAGAGTGAGTATATTGGTAGGAGAATGTTGGACATGGAGCTGCCAGGCAGGAGGAAAAGAGGAAGGCCAAAGAGGAGGTATATGGATGGAATAAATGAGGAGATGAAGCTAGTGGGTGTAAGTGTTGAGGATGCAGGCGATAGGGATAGGTGGAGAGAGATGATTCACTGTGGAGACCCCTGAAGGGAAAAGCCAAAAGAAGAAGAAGAAGAGGCCATAAAAACTCACACAGATATACATCCAGTGAGTGACTGGACTGTGAGCAGAAATAAATTGTTGAGAGAGTTCAGAGGAGAATGGCCAGACTGTTTATAGATGACAGGATACTACATTAACTCAAATATTCACTCTTTATAACCGTGATAAAAAGAACAGCATCTTATAACAGAACAGAATAACACTGACAAATCAAACAGGCCTGAGTGAATTGCTTTATTTTTTATATATTATAAATTCTGACTTTACCCCAGTTTCAGCAGTTTGAATTGTTGATTCTTCAGCACACCACAGAGCTCCTTCATTCCTGATCCTCCCAGTTTATTCCCACTCAGCTCCAGTTCTCTCAGGTGTGAGGGGTTTAAACCCAGAGCTGATCCCAGAGCAGCACAACCTTCATTTGTCATCCTGCTGTTATTTACCCTGGATACAGAGACACAACAAGGAAGAGAAGTCTTCTGTTTAAATCTAGTTTTATATTGTTTTAATGTAAAGTAGAGTGGTACCTCGGTCCTCCACCACCACTGTTTGAATTTTCGGTATTTGATTTTAATTTTTGAGTCAATTTGACCTCGGTGTACGAACATATTTTGGGTGTACGACTCGACTGCCAGGAACACTGGTTCTTGTTTTATACAGGATTGCAATGACTATCAAATAATCAAGTAAAAAATATAAATATATAAATAAATAAATAAAATAAAGGTTTGACTAACAGGTAAACTTATTGCAGCATTCCAGCATTCTATTGCATAGATGTGTATAACATTTGAGTACTGAACAAGCCAAATACGAGTCTTCCTGATCACACACACACACACACACACACACACACTTGTCCTCTGATCCTCACTCTGTGATGCCGCGGTCTGCAGATTGAAGAAAGCGCTGAAAGACGGGGAGGAGCCGAAGTCTGCCGCCGTTTTCATATGAAATTTAAAGGGGGCTGAGGAGATCACAAATATGTGTAGAGTTTATGGAGAATCACAGAATTTTTAGGGGGAGCTGAAAATGTTATGTTAGAAATGTTAAAGCCCCCCTAAAAATGTCCTAGTGATGCCCATGCTGCTCATGCTTTCCATGCGGCGTACCCTGGTATAGACAATAGAGATGAAGTACTTTACGCAGGTCATCTGTTCTGAAAGCATCATCTGTGAGTGCTGGTGTTATAACCCCACACTATCTTTTGTGGTATAATTTCAGTAGCCATGTCTCCGAAAAAGGGGAAATCAGGCATCAGTGTGGACAAGAGGAGAGATTAACCATCAAGTTAAAACAGATTAATGTAACGTCGCCAGTGCCTTCTCAGGCAAACCCGCGGCCACCAGCACGCTCTCTTATAGCCGCCAGCTCACGTGCCCGCAATTAGCGCAACTCATGGCACCTGCATGCGTTGCTACTTAAACCACAGAATTCCTTCACTCCGTGTGCGGACACAGTCTGTGCTAGAATTAGGCTGGTATGCTGTATTGAAGCGCATAGCGCGGCGAGAGGTAATATCTAGAGGTCTAGGATTACTAAAGGCATCCCTTATTCTCTTCTCGGTATTTGTGAGGTAATATTACGAAAAGCAATTTAACAAGTTTTCACTAAACTCAGAATACGGTAACTCGTATCGGAGTGCTCAGTGCCCCGAGAGGTAATCTCGATAGTGGGCGGCGAACGAGAAGCTCCAGAAACTCCACTCTACCTTTCATCTGCACTCTATTAGAACCCTCATTATCCCATTATATTATTCTCCCATCCTTCATAACTGATACACCCAACAATTCTACTATACATTGCTTCAGTTGCACACTTTCCCTATCTGCCCCAGGCACCAGTCCGCTCTCTCCTCAGCATCCTCGTAGAGGACGGGGCTGACCCGGTACTTCCCCCTTCTTAACGTACCGAAGATCCCCCCCGTAACAATTCATTCATTTTATGTTATTTCCAAATCAGTATTTGACCAGACTTTTGGAACGGATTAAGGTCGAACACAAAGGTACCACTGTATATAGTTAATAAAGTAAAATATTTCACTAATGCCATTATACACAGTTATTCCATTCCAAAAGGAATAGACTCCAGTGTTTAAATGTAAATAAGTGATAAACACTAACTTGAGTATCTCTGGTCTGCAGTGTGAATCCTCCAGTAGAGCAGAGAGCTGCTTCACCTGGGAGTCTCCAGATATTTTCTCACTCACATTGAGTTCTCTCTGTAGTAAGGGGTTCACTCCCAGAACTCTAGAAAGTAAATCACAGCCTTTCTGTGCAGCAGAACTTTTCAACAACCTGCAGAGAAAGAAAGGAAGAAGGTTTCATACATGGGAAAAACTCAGATTTTAAATCAGGATATGCTGCATGATCAGGGAAGATAAGATATTACATATGTAACATATATAACAAGTTGTCATGTCCTGATATGTATATTAAAAATTATTCGAGAAATGATTTATTAATAGCTGTTCACCTCAGTGTGTTCAGTGTACAGTCTGGATCCTGTAGTAAATCAGTGAGCAGCTTCACTCCTGATGCTCCAGGGTCGTTCCCTCTGAGATCCAGCTCTATCAGGTGAGATGATTTCAGAGCTTCAGCCAGAGCAGTGTATCCTTCCTCTCTGATATTATTGTCCATTAGACTGAAAAAAGAAAATGAATTTTACTTTCAGAATATCACAAATATTGTACAAAATAAATACACATGATTCTAAGCATTAAGATGTGTGACATTTTATTCAAACTGTAAATTGAATCTATTTTTATTGTTAATTTATTAACCCTAGATTGTCACTGAATGGAGTCTGTACACATTACCTGGTTGTAATTAACAAACTGATAACTACAATAATTCTCTGCTTTAATGAGAAATACTGCAAATAGGTAAAAGAAAAATGTTATAATATGTTGTTATATAATATAATGTTATAATAATAAATTACAGTGACACATCTGAGTGTTTCTAGGAGGCAGTATGGATTTGTGATTAGTGTGTGGATAATAAGATCATTCCTAAATTGCTCATGATACTATTCAAAATGCACAGACAGAAAATATTTGGCATAAAATATTGTGTGTATCACAGCTCTATCAGAGCGTCTGGATTATAAATGAAGTGTGCATTAATTGCAGTGGCGGCTGGTGCTAAATTTTTGTTTTGTTCTTTTTTTTTTGTCAAAGACCTTCTGGTTAAAGTTAGTCATCTCAGTGACCAGTCTCTTTTCCATTGACAGCATGGCCAATGCATTCAGCCACTCCTGGGCCTTGCTATTTCTCAAAAAAGTCTTTATTCTCGTGTGAAAGCGTATTTTTGTAAAGATATTACAGAATTTTCTTTCATCTTGAGATATTTCGCTTGCTTCCACATTAATCATTAACTCTTCCTTAACTGACAATCTGCTGAGCAGTAATGAGACTCGTTGAGAATGGTCCAATCACATGAGGCCAAATATATAAAAAAAATATTGATTCGCTAACAACAAAAGTGGGTGGGAACATTTGAAACAAGCCAATCAGAGCTCAGCCTCAAGTCACATGCTTTTCAAAATTTTACAGAGCTATACACACACACACGTTTGTCTGGCGCTCTGCACATACACACACACACAAACACACACACACACACACACACGTACGTACACACACGCACAAATGAACTTCTCTGGCTAACTTTAAGGGGGCGGTGCCCCAGCATCGCTATTGACTGCCACTGATTAAATGTTACCTCAGAGTCTCCAGTTTACAGAGTTTATTCTTCAGTTCCTCAGAGAGCAGCTTCACTCCTGAATCCTGAATCCTGTTCTTACTCAGATTCAGCTCCTTCAGGGTGGAGTGTTCTGATCTGAGAGCTGTGAGCAGAGCTGAACATCCTTTCTCTGTCAGATTACACTCACTGAGCCTGAAAGCACAATTAATCACAGGGTTTTCTTTAGCACTTCTGTATGCAGAGGGACGTCTTTTCTCCTCAAACTACTCATTACTACTGAAAAAGACTGAAAACTAGATGAATGATTGATAATCTAAAGACAAACCATTCAGCATTAACATCACTAACTGAAGTTTACAGATTAATATAGAATTCAGTTCCTTACTGAAGTGTTTCAGGTCTGCAGTGTGGATCCTTCAGTAGATCCTTCAGTAAAACAGAGAGCTGCTCTACTCCTGAGTCTCCTTTTATTTTCCCACTCAGATTCAGATCCGTCTGCAGTATCGGGTTTATACCCAGAACTTCAGTCAGATGATCAGAAGCTTTCTGTGCATCAGGACTTTTCAACACCCTGTAGAGAGAAAGAACAGAGAAACGCTAACATTAATTACATTTACAGCAATGCAGTACTAGTTTGTCAGTAACTGTTTGCTCCATGGAGAAAAATTACACCAGGTTATGCATGTAACCCAAGTCCAATGGGAATGCTGCATTGAGGAAGTTGCGTCTGAAGCTCTGGTGGACATAAGTTGTCTGGGCCCTTACCAGGCAAAGCAAGTCCACCCACTTCTGTATAAGTCAGCAACGTGGTCACTGACTCATGGGGCGGAGGACAGAAGGCAGCTTGGGGACGTACTTTGCCCTGGGGTGCAGGATAGCCTTGGACATGCCAGGTGCAAATTCTAAGCAGGCAGGGGTGACTGATAGAGCTTGCAGATGTCCTACCTTTTTAAGGGAGGCCAAGGCTATGAGCAGAGCTGTCTTTAGTGTCAGAAACTTCTCAGAGTCTGGCTCGATGGGTTCAAAGGGAGGTTCTAACAGCCCCTCTAGGACCACAGAGCGGTCCCAGGAGGGGAAGCACAGTCTGCAGGAAGGTCTCAGCTGCCTGGTACCACACAGAAAACAAGAGACCAGAGGGTGCCTACCCAAGGAGGCATCTTTGAGGCTTATTGTCACAAACCAGTCCTTGGACCTGGTTGAAAATTGGACTCCCGCAGGTTGAAAATTGGACACAGCCCCGTCTTTCTCGGAATGACATAATATCTGGCTGCAAATGCCAGAGTCTCAATCTGGGAGAGGAACATGTTCTATGGTCCCTTTTCTCAGAAGTGAGAAAAGTTCCTCTTAGAGGAAGGTGATTTGGTGTTTGCTAAACAACAGTGGGTAACACCCCCTGAAATGGAGGAGGACGGGAGGCAAACTGGATCCTGTACCCTTTTTCTATAGTATCTAGCACCCACTGAGAGACACTTGGCAAACATTTCCATGCTGCCAGTCTGAAAGAAGTGTCAACCTCGTGCTGATCTCTCCAGCACCCTGAAACAGCAAGTTGGGAGGCACAGACCCGCGATTCGTGCAGGAAAAGGGAGTGAGGGCGGACCCTACTGACCCCCGAGATGCCAGAGGTGGTGGTGCAGGAGGTCAGGGAAACCACACGAGGTAGGATGCTCCTAGGAACCCTCGGGCATCAGGATTCCTTCTTGGCCCACCTGGCAGAGATGACAGACCTAAGGTCCTCTCTTGCCTGATGGGCCTGGGCACCCTGGCCAGCCTCCCTAGACTTTGACTGGGGGGCACAGGCCGCCAGACTAGCCCTTGGAGAGGGGGGATGCAGCTGGAAGATGGCCAGGCTGTTCACTGTGGGGAGGGATACATTTCCTGCACGATGCCGATTGGCGTTTCACCTCTTGGTGCCTGTCGATGACCATACCCACTGCATCGCCAAACAGGCCCTGAGGCAAAATCAGGGCATCCAGGAGGAAGGACGTATCACTGTCCTTAATCCCCATTAAGTTAAGTTACAGGTGCCTCTCAGTGGCAACTAATGCAGCCATAGAATGGCCTATGGTGTGGGCCATCTGATTCATGTCTCAGAGCACAAGATCTGTGGCTCAGTATAGCTCAGAGACGGTGTCTCTGGGTTAAATTTCCTTTGCTACAGTCGAGTTCCTTCAGTTGGCCAGTCTGGTAGGCCTCCATGACCGCCATGGTGTGCAGGGATGCACCTGTTTGGCCTGCTGCAGTGTAGGCCTTCCTCACAAGGGCTGAGGTGACTCTACATGGCTTAGAAAAGAGTAAGGTAGCAGATTGAGAGAGTAATGACCCTTTTTGCCTACATTGAGCTCCTCAGAGCCCGATGCAGACAACAACATATCCTCTTCCGGATCAGGAATAATCACAGAGTGAGCCCCCGAATCCAAGTCTGGGATATCGGAGTCAGGAGAGAGGACAAAAGAAAGGGAAGGACCTGTCTCTTGTTCCACTTTGGCTAACTCAACCTGCAAACCCCATGATCTAAGCTGCCCGAGACACTCAGCATAGACGTGGGACCTGACCCACGAAGCGCAGAAACTTGGCTGGAAAATAAAGCCAAGCGGGATCGGAGCTGGCAAAGAGCAAACCTCTTTCAATGCACACAGCTGGCTCCTCTCCCAAATAAACAACGCAAAGAGTGTGTGTGTCATCCTCCATGATAAAACGGGGGCTTGGATGCACACACCTCTTAAAACTCTTGCTCACTATAACATCTTTCTTTTTTTTCCCTCCCTGGGTTTTTTTTTCTATTTTGTTTTTATTTGACACTTACAATACAAAAACTATGAACATCAAGGGTTGATTAGTTTTTATTTATTTATGACAACAAAATCAGGGCTTATTTCTGATACATATTCAATCCATTTCCTCCATTTTCCCAGAAATGCATCTTTCTTTAAATTGACCAGAAAAGTGATCTTTTCCATCATCCTCCTAGTGTTTTAAATATCTTTTTTTTCTATAGACAGACAACACAAATAATCGACACGGACATACACAGAGCATTTCGTGAAGACAAAGAAGCTGGAGAAATTTGATGTAGATGCCCTTATATGGACTTGATGGCACATGTTCCCTTCCCTAAGTGTCCTATCTGAGCCTTTAAATTGGCGTGTGCACACACAGAGCAGACACAACTTCCTCAATGAAGCGTTCCATAGTGTCAGTCATGACACAGAGTTGAGTTCCCTTGAAAGGGAACTAGTTTTAAACATTAACACTCTCAGTTCAGTATAATTCTTTCTTGAAATGTCTTTCCTTATTTCTTACTTTATAAAATTGAGGATGAAAATGTTGTAAATGAAGTAAAACATTGTAAAAGTGTGACAAATGTCAAAGTGCACTATAGTGGGGCAAACAATGAAACTTTACTAATGACTCAGAATTAAGGCTGTATTTTACATGTCCTGAGGAAAAGCTCACCTCAGTGTCTTCAGTTTACATTTTTTATCATTCATCAGATTCCTAAGCTCCTTCAGTCCAGATGCTCCAGGGTCGTTCCCTCTGAGGTCCAGCTCTGTCAGGAGTGATGAGTGGTTCGACTTCAGAGCTTTAATCAGAGCAGTGTATCCTTCCTCTGTTATATTACAGTCTGAAAGTCTGGAGGAAGAGCAAAAGATCACCCTCAGGTGGGTTTTGGGAAATTTTTTCCATAATGTTAATTCCATCATTAACTTCTTAATGAGAATGTTCTTTATTCATGTGGTAAATGAACTCATTTGTAAATTGTGTAAACCTGATTAGTTCTGTAACAGTAATTACGTTATTGACTTAAAGTACAATATATGAACATGACTTTAATCATTTTGCTGAACTCAATATTGTCCATTGTGTTTACATGAGAGTTTGTTTACGTAAGAATGAATGTCACCAACATTTTAGACATTTATAATAAAACTGGACTGTTTGTAGACTGATAGCTTTAAAATGTAAAGGTTCATTTCTCACTTTAGTGTCTGCAGTTTACATTCAGGATTCTTCAGGAAATCACACAGATTTCTCAGTCCAGACTCTCCTGGTTTATTCCAGTTCAGATTCAGATCTCTCAGGTGTGAAGGGTTTAAAACCAGAGCAGAAATCACATGTGAACAGTCTTCATCTGTCATACTGTCTCCTTTATACAACCTGGAGAGAGAGAGAGAGAGAGAGAGAGGGAGAGAGAAAGAGAGGGAGGGAGAGGGAGGGAGAGAGAGAGACAGAGACAAAGAGAGAGAGAGAGAGACTGCTAGAACACACCCACTGCTCCACTTCCTGTCCTCCATTTACTTAGTTGTTTGTGCAGCACTTTTTTCCTCCTTGTAGTTTATTTTGTTGTGTTTTCAGTTTCCAGTCTCCGGTTTTCTTTCATTAAGTTTAGTTCGTGTCACTAAATGTAACTTTGTTTACTAGTTTCAGTTTTGTCTGATGAAGCACAGACTGTCCTCGTCATTTCACTGAGCGCTATAACACCTGAAAGTTGTCAGGACATGGTTTAGATTTCAATCAAAAATTATTAAAATTAGTCTGAAACCATGAGAGCAATTAAACTCAAACACTTGTATTTTTCAGAACACATGCAGTATGTTACATGCAGATAATTACAGTAATGCAGGAAAATAGAGATCTGTGTGTTTCTAGCTGTTTCTTACCTAAGTTTCTGCAGTCTGTAATGTGGATCCTGCAGCAGAGCTGAAAGCTGCTTCACTTTGACGTCTTCAGGTGTTTTGTTGATCAGATCCAGCTCCGTGTGCAGTAAGGGGTTTTTACTGAACATTTTAGTAAGACACGTGTAGGCTTCCTCTGCATCAGGACTTTTCAACAACCTGTAGAGAAAAATGATATGGAGACGTTAATAACTGTGTACTGAGAGCAATAAGGAGCTGATGGTGATGTGCTTTAGCTTCAGTTTCAGCTTCAGTTTCTGTTTTCAGTGAGTTTCCTTATCCTTTATCCAGCTATATCTGTTACAGAATCAGTGCACATTCATCCTCATGTCTTAATAAAATGGATAATTATCAGTCTTTACTGTTACTATTTATAACTGTTCATGAAAAAACTCTATCCAGAAATGTTTCCTGATTCATCAGAAAACTGAACATTACAATGTGACATAGTGACATCAGATCATTCAAATTAAACCAATAAGCAGAATGAAGTCATTTTCAAAACCTCAAATACTAAAGTGGTAGAAAGATAAAGTTTTTTCATTTCTCCTCACCTCAGTGTGTTCAGTGTACAGTCTGGATCCTGTAGTAAATCAGTGAGCAGCTTCACTCCTGATGCTCCAGGGTCGTTCCCTCTGAGATCCAGCTCTATCAGGTGAGATGATTTCAGAGCTTCAGCCAGAGCAGTGTATCCTTCCTCTGTTATACTGCAGTCTGAAAGTCTGAACAAAGGACAAACAATTGTCTTAATTATTTATTTATTTTTTATTTAGATGTAGAAAAGATTGATCATTCAATGCAAAAGAAAGAGGTAAACTTGATAACTATTTTGATGCTTTTTCAGATACTTCACATATGAAACATTTATTCACTTGAGATCAAGATCATTTGAGTGAGGTGATCTAAGACCATGTTCAAGTGTAGACTCTAACATGCTTTGTGTTTTGGGTTGCAGCACATGAATATGTATATATGTGTAACTCAGCTTCAAATGGCATTGAGAGGAGAATTCAACAACAGATTTAAGCTTATATATTTTTCTAGCTTATTATATAACTCATGTTTTGGTTCATGTTTCTCGTTAGTATGTAGAGATTAAAATAAGAAACCACAGTATTCTGGTACTTGAATCTCAGTGTCCAGTCAGAGTTCAATACTGTCAATGTATCAGATGTTTGTGTAGTAATTAGACGTTACCTCAGAGTCTCCAGTTTACAGAGTTTATTCTTCAGTTCCTCAGAGAGCAGCTTCACTCCTGAATCCTGTTCTTACTCAGATTCAGCTCCTTCAGGGTGGAGTGTTCTGATCTGAGAGCTGTGAGCAGAGCTGAACATCCTTTCTCTGTCAGATTACACTCACTGAGCCTGAAAGCACAATTAATCACAGGGGTTTTCTTTAGCACTTCTGTATGCAGAGGGACGTCTTTTCTCCTCAAACTACTCATTACTACTGAAAAAGACTGAAAACTAGATGAATGATTGATGATCTAAAGACAAACCATTCAGCATTAACATCACTAACTGAAGTTTACAGATTAATATAGAATTCAGTTCCTTACTGAAGTGTTTCAGGTCTGCAGTGTGGATCCTTCAGTAAAACAGAGAGCTGCTCTACTCCTGAGTCTCCTTTTATTTTCCCACTCAGATTCAGATCCGTCTGCAGTATCGGGTTTATACCCAGAACTTCAGTCAGATGATCAGAAGCTTTCTGTGCATCAGGACTTTTCAACACCCTGTAGAGAGAAAGAACAGAGAAATGCTCACATTAATTATATTAACAGCAATGCAGTGTGACTTTTTCAGTAATGTCCAGTCCACAATGGTGGAAATAATGAAAAACTTTTCTTGAGTATTAGTTTTGTTACTTCAGCACTTTTCATGCTCAAAATTTTCTAGCTCAATATATAATTGCAATTATTAGAATTATAAAAAATAAATAAATGAGTAAACGTACTTTTCTAGTGCACATGGGGCAGTGAAGAAGAAAAGACTTTTACTGTATGTAATGATGTGATAATGACTTTCTTCTTCAGAGTTGTACTGATCAGATATACAGTGGTGTAAACAGTGAAACTGAAGCAGTCTGATGAGTCTTACTAATCAATTACTCAGAATTTAAGGCTGGATTTTACAAATACTGGGAAAAAGCTCACCTCAGTGTCTTCAGTTTACATTTTGGATCATTTATTAAATTCCTGAGCTGCTTCATTCCTGATTCTCCAGGATCGTTCCCTCTGAGGTCCAGCTCTATCAGGTAGGATGAAGGGTTTGATTTCAGAGCTTCAGCCAGAGCAGTGTATCCTTCCTCTTTAATATTACAGTCTGAAAGTCTGGAGAAAATTGAAACATGTTTAATTTGATAACAGTAACATGGGCTCCTGTGTGGTTTAACAGGAAAAGCTCTCGCCCGATCATCACAAGACTGAGAGTTTAAATCTCTGTAGCTAAAAGAACAAAACTAGCCATGCTAGTGGGGAGGGGCATTAGGGGCATTCTGAGACCATCATGAACATCTATGAGCTGGTGTATGCTGGCAGATGGCACTTTCCTCTGAGTGTGTTACACTGCCCTGTGATGCAGCGTGAGCAGCAGCTTGAAAAGATGTGATTGGTTGGTTTCATGGACCTGGCAGACAGCACCGATTCAATCAAATAACTTACAGAAGCTTCTGGAGTTTACAGGATGAATTCTTTAGTAGCATAGAGATCTGAATCGCTCCTGAATTTCCCAGTGTGTTCTCACTCAGGTCCAGTTCTGTCAGGTGTGAAGGGTTTGAAGTAAGAGCTGATATCAGATCAGTACAGCCTCTGTGTGTAATACTGCTCTTATTCAGCCTGCAGACAGAGAACACAGCTGAGAATAAGATCTCCAAACAGAGTACAGATAACCAACCATCATGAACATCTAAAAATAAACTGCTGTGTCCAGAGTTGGACAGAATGTAGTGGACTGTTTATCACCACTGTGTGAATGTACATTAAATTTCCATCAGAGCAGCAAATCACATCAAATCCAGAACTTTCAGTGCAACAGTACTGTTTACAGCAGTAGTTTATATAAAACATAGTATGAGAGCTTTATAGATTTACATGTGAACAAAAATATTTATTTATTCATCTATGGTTTATCCTGGTCAGTGTGCTGGGGGAATATTCCATTGACTCCTGTCCATCACAAACATTCACACACTCATTCACAGCTAGGGATCATTTAGCATAAGGAGGTGGGAGGAAACTGGAGATCCTCAAGGAAACCCACAGGGAGAGCATGTGATACTCCACACTGCCAGTCCCCTGAGTTCAGGATCAAACCAGGAACCCTGGAGCTGTGAGGCAGCAACACTACACCACTGCTGACAAAGAGGACAAGATTAGATGCAGAAATCAGACCACACACCTGAGTCTCTGAGGTCTGCAGTGTGGATCCTTCAGTAGATCAGAGAGCTGCTTCACTCCTGAGTCTCCAGATATTTTCCCACTCAGATCCAGTTCTCTCTGCAGTAAAGGGTTTGTACCCAGAACTTTAGTCAGAGAAGCACAGGCCTCTTCTGCTTCAGGAGTTTTTAAATTCCTGCAGAGAGAAAACCCATTTCAAGATGACATTGATATCAGAGCTCTGAGTTTGGACCTGTATCGATACTAATACTCATTTGGTACTGATCTAATACTGACATCCTCTTAATAATCATGTTTTTCCCCTGAAAATCTCCCATTGTTAAATTAGGGCATAAACAGTGTAGTGGATTTTTCTGGAAAACAACAATAAAGAAAGCTTACTTGATTTAATTTCACAGTAAATGTATGACAATGTTAAATATTTTGGATATTTACATGACAAAGGGAAGGTTTTACAGTAAAATGTGGTAGCTTAGTGGTTAAGATATTGGACTACTGATTGGAAGCTTGTGATTTCAAATCTCCAGTCCACTGCAGGGCCCCTGAACAAGGCCCTTAACCCTCAATTGCTCAGTTGTATGAAATGAGATAAAAATACAAGTCATTCTGGATAAAAGTATCTGATAATGCTGTAAATGTAGAATGATATCTTTAAACACATTTTCTCCCTTTTCACTAAATGAGATTAAATTATTCTGTCTTCTTGAGATAATTATTATATGATTAAACCAATCCTCTGTTTTGTTACTTTTCTAAAGTGTGCAGAACTTTACAAAGTAAAATAGTTAAAACACTAAAGCTGCTTAGATTTGTTAATAATAAAATAGGTAGATTTTATATTAAAGAACTCACCTCACAAACAGTTCACTGTATGATTTCCTCTGAAAAAAACTGAAAAAGCTCTGTCCTGATTCAGGGAGGTTTCCTCTGATGTCCAGCTCTATCAGATGAGAGTTTAATTCCAGAGCTTTAGCCAGGTCAGCACACAGTGTTTGTGTAAGTCTACAGTTATTTAGTCTGAAAGGAAATCATAATAAAGGACATTTCACAGTCAGAAAATGACATGACAGTAAGACATCTATGAATATTAACATCAAATAAATAACAAAACAGTTCAATCAGGATGTTTTATCAATCCATCTCTTGTATTGATTCTTTCAAAATAATAAATTCAATATTTTACTTCAGTCGTTTCAAAGTGCAGTTTGAGTTCTGCAGTAGATCAGAGATCTGCTTCATTCCTGTGTCTCCAGTTGTATTGTGACTCAGGTCCAGCTCCTTGAGGTATGAAGGGTTTGTTCTCAGAGCTGATACAACAGCAGCACAGTCATCTTCAGAGAGACTGCACTTACACAACCTACAGAGAGAGAGAGAGAGAGAGAGAGAGACAGACAGAGAGAGAGAGAGAGAGAGACAGACAGAGAGAGAGAGGGGGAGAGAGAGAGAGAGACAGAGAGAGAGAGAGAGAGAGAGAGAGAGAGAGAGAGAGAGAGAGAGAGACAGAGAGAGAGAGAGAGAGAGAGGGAGAGACAGACAGACAGACTTAGAAATTCACTTTCACAATAATCATTGTGTTTTTCCATTTCTATCCCAGGGACTATTTCAACAATATAAATTACATGGATCTATAAAAACAATTAACCAGCAGTAAAATGTGGAATATCACTCAGACATCAGAATGAGGGGGACAGGCTGATCTCAGTGACTTTGATTGTGACTTTAATCGAGTTTTTCAGAAACTACTGATCTCCTGGTATTTTTTACACACAAAAGGCTGTAAATTTCACACATAAATACATCCAGTGAGCGACTGGACTGTGAGCAGAAATATTTTATTGATGAGAGAGGTAATTGTTGATGAGAGAGGTAATTGTTGATGAGAGAGGTGAGAGTAGAACGGCCAGACTGTATAGAGGTGACAAATTCCTGCTACTGTTAAGTGCAGGGTTTATACACAAAGATAAGGATGTCACTGTGCTGTAACGTATATGAGAAAAATAAAGGCTTCTGCTTGTATCTCCACCATACAATAGAAATATAATAATCTTTTAAAACGTACACTGTGAGCACAAATCCTGCTGATTTACATGTACTATATGATACATTTATAACACATTTTACAAATTATATTTCCAAAAACATTTTACAACTTTTTATTGTTTCACCTTTTCTGACTGACCACTTGATTAGGAAACACAGAAACCTGCTTTTTTTTAATGACAAATTCTGACTTTACCCCAGTTTCAGCAGTTTGAATTGTTGATTCTTCAGCACACCACAGAGCTCCTTCATTCCTGATCCTCCCAGTTTATTCCCACTCAGCTCCAGTTCTCTCAGGTGTGAGGGGTTTAAACCCAGAGCTGATCCCAGAGCAGCACAACCTTCATTTGTCATCCTGCTGTTATTTACCCTGAATACAGAGACACAACAAGGAAGAGAAGTCTTCTGTTTAAATCTAGTTTTATATTGTTTTAATGTAAAATATATAGTTTAAAAGTAAATTATTTCATTAATGCCATTATACACAGTTATTCCATTCCAAAAGGAATAGACTCCAGTGTTTAAATGTAAATAAGTGATAAACACTAACTTGAGTATCTCTGGTCTGCAGTGTGAATCCTCCAGTAGAGCAGAGAGCTGCTTCACCTGGGAGTCTCCAGATATTTTCTCACTCACATTGAGTTCTCTCTGTAGTAAGGGGTTCACTCCCAGAACTCTAGAAAGTAAATCACAGCCTTTCTGTGCAGCAGAACTTTTCAACAACCTGCAGAGAAAGAAAGGAAGAAAGTTTTGCTGAAAGTTACATGGGAAAAACTCAGATTTTACATCAGGATCTGCTGCATGATCAGGGAAGAGGAAGTTAAAACCTTTAATGAGAAGCTCTGGTGTGTTTAATTAACTAAAATCACATGATCGTGTTCCTGTTTGTTGGGATTCTTGTTTATGGTTCAAATTGTTGTTGAGATGTAATTCTCATCATCTCCCTTGATGCTTACAAAAAAATAAAATACATGAAATCTTGTAGAAAATCTTAGAAAAAATTTTAAGGAACACTTTTTAATTAGAGTGTAGCATTGAGTCAGTTAAACTCCTGGGATATTGATCTGGTCAGTTAAGTAGCAGAGGGGGTTGTTCATCAGTTCCAGCTGCTTTGGTGTTAATGAAATTAAAGTTAAAGAAATTAAATGAATAAAAGGTCACTGACATTTGTTTCCCTACTCATCTTTTCTAACTGTTTTTCACTAGTTTTGCATTTGGTCAGCGTCACTACTGGTAACATGAGGTGATACCTGGACCCTACAGAGGTTGCACAGGCAGTCCAACTCCTCTAGGATCAATACGTGCACAGTCTCAAGAGCATGGAGGAGATTCCAGGAGTCTTCCAGGATTTACAGGCAGTTACTCTAGGAGAGCTGGACAGGGCCGTAGCAGGTCCTTAACCCATCAGCAGGACCGGTATCTGCTCCTTTGTGCAAGGAGGAACAGGATGAGCACTGCCAGAGCTCTACAAAATGTCCTCCAGCAGGCCACTGGTGTGAATGTCTCTGACCAAGTAATCAGAAACAGACTTCATGAGGGTGGCCTGAGGGACCAATGTCCTCTGGTGAGCCCTATGCTCACTGCCTGGCACCATGGAGCTCGATTGGCATTTGCCATTGAACACCAGAATTAGCAGGTCCCCCATTGGCACCCTGTGCTATTCACAGATGAGAGCAGGTTCACCCTGAGCACGTGACAGGGTCTGGAGATGCCGTGGAAAATGTTATCCTGCCTGTAACATCGTTCAGCATGACTGGTTTGGTGGTGGGTCAGTGATGGTCTGGGGAGACATATCCATGGATGGATGACCTCTACAGGCTAGACAATGGCACCCTGATTGGACCCATTGCCAGACCCTACACTCGTGCACGACAATGCCCGGCCTCATGTGGCGAGAGTATGCAGGCAGTTCTAGGAGGATGAAGAAATTGATATCACTGAATGGCCCCCATGCTCGCCTGACCTACATCCAATTAAACATCTCTGGGACATTATGTTTCGGTCCATCCCACACCGCCAAGTTGCACCGCAGACTGTCCAGGAGCTCAGTGATGTCCTGGTCCAGATCTGGGAGGAAATACCCCAGGACACCATCCTTCGTCTCATTAGGAGCATGGCCCAACATTGTCAGGCATGCATACAAGTACATGGGGGCCATACACAATACTGAGTACCATTTTGAGTTGCTGCAATGAAATTTCAGAAAAATGGACGAGTCTGCTGCATCATTTTTTCACTTTGATTTTCAGGGTGTCTTTGAATTCAGCCCTCTATAGGTTGATCATTTTCATTTTCATCAAATGATGTGGCATCCTTTCATTCCTCAGTCCATATACAGACCACACAGATATCCAGCATGACATTATTCCCCATTTAGATCTGATGTGTTGCTCTGAAGTGTTCCTTTAACTTTTTTGAGCACTGCATTACATTTCATTTTAATATCTGCAAGCAGGCAGGGTTTATATTGCTGTAATGACTAGTGGTGCAAAAATTTATTGTCAACCTGCTGTTCATTCCATTTCTGCCAACTAAATTATAGCAATAGACAGATCATGATAATTCCACACACTGGGTTGATTAAAATTAATCAACAGTTACCAAAAAGAACAAATTAAATTTTGTAAATGTCTGTATTATTAAACAGAGAGTTTAGACAGATGAGGGGCATCAAAAAAGTTGAAATACAAAACTAACTTTACCACAGTAATACTACATCATGACTTTAAGATTCCTATTTATTTTCTGGAACTGCAACATCATTTTGAAAATCTTTTTGATTGTGTTATCAGGTTTGTCCATGTTTTAGGTAAACAAACCTTCAGTATATCAGATCCTAAATGTTTATATGTCCATTTAACTCTAATATCTATCCCTTTAGTCCATAACAGATTATTTATAAAAGAGGACGTAAAATATGACCATAAGCTATAACATATGTAACATATATAACAAGTTGTCATGTCCTGATATGTATATTATAAATTATTCTAGAAATGATTTAATAATAGCTGTTCACCTCAGTGTCTTCAGTGTACAGTCTGGATCCTGTAGTAAATCAGTGAGCAGCTTCACTCCTGATGCTCCAGGGTCGTTCCCTCTGAGATCCAGCTCTATCAGGTGAGATGATTTCAGAGCTTCAGCCAGAGCAGTGTATCCTTCCTCTGTTATACTGCAGTCTGAAAGACTAAAGAGGACACACGTCTGTCATTAATTAATCTTTACAGCCTTAAATATAATCTTTCCATCTGACATTTTCTAGCAGTTAGTTTACAATGTTTCATAGTAAACAGGGCTGAAATGATGGCATGTCACTTAATATAAGCTTTATTCTATATATCTGTGTATCAAAACTATCAAATACACACTGCATAATAAAGTAGTACGGCTTATAATTATGTGATGTTTATATGTGTTTCATTAGACCCCAAGTAGAACCCAAGTATGGATGCAAATCAGAAATAATGTGAAAAATATGCTGGAACATATAGATTGTACCCAGCTCTCTAACTATAAACCTGAAACTCCAAACAGCACACAAATTGGTGTTCATTTGAGGTGTAAAGAAGATTTTTAAGCAATCTTTGAGATTGAAAGTTTACTCCGTGGGAGAGATGAACTGACCTGAGTTTCTCCAGTTTACAGTTTGGACTCTTCAGTCCAGCACAAAGCAGCTTCACTCCTGAGTCCTCCAGAGGATTACTGCTCAGATCCACCTCAGTCAGCTTGGAGGATTCTGAGCTGAGAACTGTGTGTAAAGCCCAGCAGCTTCTCTCTGTCAGGTTACACTCACTGAGACTGAAAGGAGAAAATGAAAGTGCTCTCTTTATGTAGTACTGCACTTTTAAATAAAGCTAATTGCTAATGATTATTTTTGACTAACTGAATTTTTGTCCTTAATCGAATTTAAGTAAATATACTCAAGACCCCAATAGGCTGTTCAGAGTGCCAGGAAACAGCCACTATGGCTGAAGTTCTGATAATCCCCAAGTTACACCTTAGGAATTGGAGAAATCCTTACTTAAACCTCAGGAACTTTCACCTGCATCTCTGTTATGGTGCAGAACCTGCCCTACACAAGGTCACCTGAGTTACCAACTTTAAGAACTGTACCATGCTGTTATAATAAAGTTGATCAGTTTTGGAGCAATAACAGCTTGGCTGTGAAATGTCTGAAGACACACAACCTCAGGATGAGTGTTTATACATGTACCTAAAACATCATTAGTTGCTCCACCCACAAGTTCCAAACAGTTTTCTTGTTATTGCAGCAAATTTGAGCCAATTCCACATTTATGTTCATGATTTAGAAATAAGTTGATTATATTTATATATAATATAATAATATTATATTTCTATATATTATTATAGTACTTTTGGCTGTAATGTTTACAAGCTAACATTCATTTATTTTACAGTACATGGCACTGGAAAACATTTTGCTGGAAAGAACATGCAGCTGGTGATGGAACCTAAATCCTAACACTTACTTTATTTTCTGTAATTTACAGTGTGAGTCTTTCATCAGAGCTGAGAGCTTCTCCACTCCTGAGTCTCCTGTTCTCTTCCTGCTCAGATCCAGCTCTTTTATTAGTAAAGAGTTTTTACCTACAACTGAATTTAGCCAAGTACAGGCCTCCTGTGCAGCAGAGATTTTCAACAACCTGTAATAATAATAATAATAATAATAATAATAATAATAATAATAATAATTTGCACAAGTCAATTGCAGAAATTGTAGTCAAATGCAGTAAATCGTAAATTGTAGTAAATTATCATTAATCCAAATTGTTCAAAGGAACTTTTTAAAACCTCACCTCAGTGTCTTCAGTTTACGTTTTGGATCATTCATGAAATCCATGAGCTGCTTCACTCCTGATGCTCCAGGATCGTTCCCTTTAAGATCCAGCTCTATCAGCTGAGATGTTGGATTTGATTTCAGAGCTTTGGCCAGAGCAGTGTATCCTTCCTCTGTTATACTGCAGTCTGAAAGCCTGAACATCATCATAAATAACAAAGAATTAATTTGATAATAAAGAATTAATCTGATCACTCCAGTGGGCACATAAGGAAGCAATATAGAATTGCAATTTGTGACATTTTTCAACATGCATTTTTAATGATAATCTACAGAGGTCAACTAAATAAAAATAAAATAAAATAATCTGATGTGTTTATGAAGCAATTTTATTTTATATAAAGATCAGGGCAAAATGAACATTTATCACGAAGCAGATTAATGAAAATTTATAATGAGAAAGGTTAAACACTCAACTGTCTATGAGAACAAGTCAAATGAAAACCTTAATTGCAGATTACAGAAACATCTCCAGAGTGTACCATGCGGAGCCCCACCCCCACCTCGGCTACTCAGACCACATCTCTATTATGCTAATTCCAGCATACAGACCACTTGTTAGTTGATGTAAAACCAATTCTGAAGCAGGTGAAAATCTGGCCAGAAGCAGCCGTCCCTGTCCTTTGGTTTTGAGTGCACTGACTGGCACATGTTCAGGGAGGCTGCAACCAATGGTGATTCCATCATCTTGGAGGAGTAGATTAGATTGGATTCAATTAGATTTAACTTTATTGCATTGTGCAAAGTAAATGGACAAAGCCAATGAAATGTAGTTCACATCTAACCAGAAGTACATAGTGGTATATTTACAATAAATTACTGATAGATATACAGGAATGGGGGTGATATACAGGGGCAGTGGAAGATTTATACACAGGGTGCAGTAGTTATTATAAGTAGGATCTATAAGATCAATATATTTATGAACTATTTTACAATGGTAAAGACATGGTGTATGTGTATATATACAGTATATATGGAAGGGGTATAGCTGGTGTAATGAGCTTCAGGTGTGGGTAACTAGAAGGTATAATGGTATATTAATGGTTGGGGCGATGCGTGGGGAGTTTCTCCCTCAGCCCTTTCTCCCTCATACCTTTTCATACAGGTACGTAGTAAGTTAATTGTGTGATCTTGTCTGTGCTGAATGTAAATAATTACTTAATTAATGGATAATGTACATGTGATTTTTTTCAAAATTATTTTTAACAAAGATTTCAAACAAACTTCTTTGATGCTGTCATTATGGGGTATTGTTTGTAGAATTTTTTAGGAAAATAATGAATTTAATTCATTTTGGAGTAAGGCTGTAACATAAAATGTGGAAAAAGTGAAGCACTGGATACTAGAGTGCTGGATACACTGTATACACACACACACACACACAGATCAGCCATAACATTATGACCACCCACCTAATACTGTGGTAGTCCACCTTTTGCTGCTAAAACAGCCCTGACCTGTCGAGGCATGGACTCCACCAAGATGTTAGCAGCAGATCCTTTACATCCTCTAAGTTGTGAGGTGGGGCCTCCATGGATCAGACTTGTTTGTCCAGCACATTACACAGATGCTCGGATTGAGATCTGGGGAACTTAGAGGTTAAGTCAACACCTCAAATGTGTTGTTGTGGTCATCAAACCATTCCTGAACCATTTTTGCTTTATGGCATGGTGCATTATCCTGCTGAAAGAGGCCACAGCCTTCAGGAAATACTGTTTCCATGAAAGGGTGTACATGGTCTGCAGCAATGCTTAGGTAGGTGTTACGTGTCAAAGTAACATCTACATGGATGGCAGGACCCAAGGTTTCCCAGCAGAACATTGGCCAAAGCATGAAACTGTCTCCGCTGGCTTGCCTTCTTCCCATAGTGCAACCTGGTGGCATGTGTTTTCCTGGTAAGGCCATCCACATGATTTAAAAGAAAATGTGATTCATCAGACCAGGTCACCTTTTTCCACTGCTCCATAGTCCAGTTCTGATGCTCACATGTCCATTGTTGGTGCATTTGGTGATGCACAGGGGTCAGCATGGGCACCCTGACTGGTCTGTGGCTATGCCGTGCACCAAACTGTGATGCGCTGTGTATTCTGACACCTTTCTATCAGAACCAGCATTAACTTCTTCAGCAATTTGAGCAACAGTAGCTCGTCTGTTGGATCATACGGGCCAGCCTTTCGTTCCCCATGTGCATTAATGAGGCATGGCTGCCCATGACCCTGTCTCCGGTTCACCACTGTGAACTGCTACTTGGACCCCTTTTGATAGATACTGACCACTGAAGACCAGGAAGACCCCATAAGAGCTGTAGTTTTGGAGATACTCTGGGCCAGCACAATTTGGCCGTTGTTAAACTCAAGAGCACCAAAATCATTGGTGTTCACCTAGCAGACAACCTCACATGGTCACTCAGCATTAGCTCCATCACTAAGAAAGCTCAGCAGTGTCTCTACTTTTACACCAAATCTATCTTCCCTTTTCTTCTATTCTACTCTGAGTCTCTCTTCCCTCTATAACATACATACACCACAAGCTGCATCTGCAAAGCCAGAAACATTGTGGATGTCCCCACACACCCCTTAAACATATTCTTCATCCTCCGGCCAGCTGGAAAAGGTACCGAAGCATTTTGGGCCCTCACAATCAGACTGTATAACAGTTTCTTTCCCCAAGCCACCGGACTTCTCAACACCCAGAACTGAACTGGCACACAAACACACACATATTCAGTATACACCTATGTTCACAGCATCACCAATATAAACACTGATTTTCTGGGCCTTAAATTTAATGCTATTTATTCAACAGCTCACTTTTATTCTGCTAAAAACTGCTGCTATCACATGAGCAGATATGTTTACATTGATGCTATCACATGTGTAGGTATGTTTATAGATCATTTTTTTGCACAATGTCTATACAGTCTGTATACTGGTCAGCACTATTTTGTGTATTTGTCCTGTAATGTATTGTATTGTCTGTCTGCACTGCCCTTGTCTTGCACTGTTTGCACTAGGTTGCACACTATGTATTTTATGCTGCTAGGCTAACTGTAGCTCTATGTTGTTTAATGTAGCTCTTTGTTGTTCTCATTCAGCACTGTGTTCCAGGATAAACATAGTTTCAATGTATGGAATACGGATAAATTGTTGATGGGAATGGATATATATATATATATATATATATATATATATATATATATATATATATATATATATATATATATATATATATATATATATATATATATATATATATATAGTGGGAGAAACTTGGCTAACAATTGTCAAAATTCTGTTTAGCAAGAAAACTACTGAGTGAAGTTTGGGTTACTCCCTGAACCTTCAGCTAAAGCAGGTGATAGAGTGATGAATGTAATTTAGAATGTAATTTAGAGACAAATGGAATTTATGTTTAATCTAAAAGGAATTCAGAAATTACACTGACACTTATAAATTGCTCAGATCCTGGTTACACAATTACACTTGCCTATAAACAGTTACAGGAAATTATTTATAATCATAGTGTTTCCTTGCCACCTCTGCCTCTCTTTTTCATTGGGGATGAATATAATTTTTTATTTTAAACTTGTCTATTGTTAAAAAGCTATACAAATAAAATTAAATGAATTGAACTGAATGTAAACTTGTTGCAAAGTTTTATGAATATATTCATCCATGGCTTGATGCTCACTGAAAAAGAGGATAGATATGAATTCATGATTAAGTTGTTCTGGGCAGGAGCTCTATTGCACAGTCATACTTGCAGTGAGGATGTAATTCACTGGCTTTAGTTTTGTTGAACATTTCACTAAGATCCTGATAGTCTGGGGAACGCCCAGCAGTGACATTCTTTTGCTGCTTTCCACTGTAGTAGAACTAATGATCAGACGATGCACCTGAAAGCAGTGATGGTGACAATATGTGGACTATTAAGTGATTTCTGTATCTGCCCAGGAGATCCAGGGGTCATGTAGATGTGATGTGAAAGATCATCACTTCCTGATTTAACATGCTGACTTGGGGTAAAGAGGTTGGATACAGTGGGTAATGATGATGGCTATTGATGATGGGTGCCTGGTCAATAGCATAGATACAGAGTGGATGTTGCAATGGCAGCATGGTCAGCATGATCCTGAGCACACAAGTAAAAATAAAGAACACCATTCCAGGGACAAAGCTCTCAATGTTTGGCAAAAGGGGCAATAAAACTATGGATCCTCTCTCGCAGACCCTGTGGAGCCTGTTATTTTCTGCTGATTTGTGTTGTGCCTAATTTTAGGTGTCCTGTAAACAACAGGGTGAGTGTGAGAGCACCTCTACCAAGGGATGACCATCTTGGCCCAAGAAAATCTTTGACAAACCTACTGATTTAGGGAAGTGGCCAAGAACAGATGGCAGGCCCAAGAGATAGCATCCAAGGCTCCTTATCCATAGAGCTTATAACCTACGACACACAAAGGCACACAAAGTTCTCCATGCTCCGTTTATGCCACCATTTATACATACGACAGAGCCCATCTTTTAAGAAATACACCAGGTTACCTTACAGCTCCTAATAGAACAATAGTTTGGAAAACTTTATGGTTATTACATACAGGTGACAAAATCCTAGCTGTAACTGAACCTTAAGGAAAATTTTGAATGAACATAACTGAGAATATGGCTTACACCCCACCAATGTTTGATTTGAGGAAACATTTTGGGGTTGACCTATCCAGAAAGGGTTAACACTCTATGACATCCAAAGTAAAGTCGAGTCCAGAAGAGTCAAAACAATCCAAGCCAATAAATCATCCACATCAAGGCTGGTTCACACAAAGGCCCTGACTCTGCTACCTCTTCACTCCTCAAGTGCTCATCTACAACCTGCCTATGGGACTCAAATCAGCATGACTTACCTTTATTCACCATCCTGTTTGGCTTCCCAAACGTCAAGTGATCAGTTGATTTTGGCTCAGGTCATTTCATTTCATCCTCTGTTTAAAACCCTCCTTTGTTGACCTTGGTGTGTGCATATGTGTGTGTGTGTATGTTTATATGTTAAATTAAGAATAGGTCTCATTAGTTTTTAAAAGAAAGTGTTTTGTGTTTCATGTGTACGGATTTATTATCTTAAGCCGTCAATATTACTATGCTCTTAATGTAGAGTTTTCACTATATATAGGATATTATTGATGGTGACAGCAGACGTAATATCCCATGTACAATTAATAAATATACCAAGATCAACTTGTCACTGGCAAATAGTTAATCAGCTGTGGAAATACCAAGTTTACAAAATTTCCCGCTGTGTGCTGATCAGATAATTTTCCCTTATATATTGGTGGAGAATGTGGACATGTCTGTCTAGACTACTAATACAATGGGCTGAGTGTGGAGCGGACACTTTCTGTGAAACTGATTAGGCTGCCCACAGTAGAAACACTGTCACTCTGTGGCATTTCTCCCATTCCTCCTCGTTGGGGCAGGTATGGCTCAATTACATGTGTTCAGTGAGTGCTACTAGCATCTTGGTCTACCGTAGTGGCCAGCTGCTCTGAAGCAGTTGGTCTAGATGAATGGTAAGGTCAATAATTGAATCAAGGTCTGTTTATATCTCAGGCTATGACTTATTGTATGACTGTGGAATCTGTAATTAATGAAATGTATTTAAATAAAATCTTCTAAAGATAACTTCAGTTAAAAGAGCTTTGACTAGTAAAACCACTGGGGTTGGGGTCAGGGCTCTGTGCTGGACACTCATGTTCTTCCACTCCAAACTTAACACATAATGTCTTCATGGAGCTGCTTTATACACAGGGACACTGTCATGCTGGAACAGCATTTGGACTTTTTGTTCCTGTAAAGGACAAGTGTAAAGGTACAGTACACAGATACAGTCTCAACAACTGTGTGTTTCTGACTTTGTAAAATTTTGGCAAAAGTTTGGAACCACATATGGGGGTCATAGTCAGCCATCCACATGCTTTTGGCCATATAGTTTAGGTTAATATTAACATACCTTAATATTTTCAGATCAGAGTGTGGAATCTTCAGTTCTTCAGATATTTCCATGACACCTGTATTCTGTAGGTCGTTGTTACTCAGGTCCAACTCAGTTATAAAGCAGGGATGTGAGCTGAGAACTTCAACCACAGTTATACAGCTTCCTGCCGTAAGACCACATTCAACAAGTCTAAAAAGAAAATAAAAACAGATGAATCACCACATTTCAGATAAATTCAACCACATATTGCTTGAATCAAATTAAAACTCTGGTTTGTTTTAATCAACATTTATTTTAATTCTTAATTGATTTTTATATAGAATTTAAAACAGGCAAAACTGTGAGTTGAGATAATGAAATCAAATGTCCTCAGTTGAATATGAATGCCACTGTTGTCACAGGCCCATCTGATGATTTCCACAACAGCAAGGCTCCCCATCACCTGATTACTAACCCACGTCAAGGCTATTGAGCTTACCTAATTCATATCACTTTCTCATTTAGAGACACTATAAACACTTGATTCCAGTTACTTCATGGCCAAGTCTTGCCTAGATTACAATAAATTACAATTCAGAGTTGTTTGCTATGTTGTGTTGCTGATTCTGATATTTTAAGTCTCTGAATGTTTTTGGAGTCTTAAAGTTTGAAGTTGTTTAATGGGTGTGCATTTTTGTGTCTGCTTTTCTGTCTATGATTTGTTCCTTCATCATATTCATTTAAATAAATAAATTCCACACTTCTGTGTCCAAGTACTGTGATCAGTCCTTGTCAGTTGCATTTGCAGTTTTTTCACCCAGATTTCAGTATTCCTGGCCATATGGATGGTTTTAGTTTCTAATTGGAGAACCCTAGAATTTCCCAAGCCAACAGTGAGGTCTAATCACTCCAGTGGATCATGCCTGATACAGCTCTAGTGGGAGTCATCCATGAAGCCCATTCCAATGCTCTCTCATATACAATGTTTAGAGTGAGTGGGACCTCATTTCTCCCTGTACTCATGACTTTGTTCTTTGGATCAGTACTCACAGCTTGTGACCGCACATAAAGTATGGGACATAGACTGACCAGTGGACAAAGAGCTTGGTCCAAAAACTGAGTTTCTAATCTACCATCACAGATCAGGACAACAACTGTACCTTTGTATTCATGAGATGATCTGTTTGATCTCATGCTCATGCATCTCTTTTTTCAGGAGTAAGATCTATGGGATGTTTTCCTAATTTATATGATTATGGTTATTTCAGTTTTACACAAACCAATATCATGATGACTTGTATATTATAACTCTGTGACACAAACATATTTTATTTAGAGACTATGACTATGACCTTGTTGTGTAAAGAAGCCCTGAAAAAGGCTTTTTGTGAACTTGTTCCCAAAGATGTTTGTAGTTAAACTGTGTGTTTATGGAGATGCATCAGAGCAGACCTGACCAAATCAGATCAGATACCAAAAATACTCCTAAGACACAGAAACCATTGATGTGCAGACCATTGCATTGCATTTCACTTCTGTTTATTTATTTCACCTTTGTTCACACTTAATAAGTTTCCAATACTCCTGTCTCCTGATTCTGATAGATTTAAAACAGTCCCCTAAGGTCAGGATCAATCAAGGAACCCTGGAGCTGTGAGGCGAGAACACTATACACTGCTGGCAAAGAACACAAGATTAGATGCAGAAATCAGACCACAAACCTGAGTGTTTCAGGTCTGCAGTGTGGATCCTTCAGTAAAGCAGACAGCTGCTTCACTCCTGAGTCTCCAGATATTTTCCCACTCAGATCCAGTTCTCTCTGCAGTAAAGGGTTTCTACCCAGAACTTCAGTTAAAGAAGCACAGGTTTCCTCTGCCTCAGCACTTTTCAACAGACTGCCAAGAAGAAAAAACAATTACTACTATAGGTATACAGAATTAGCCTAGTGGATTGATGCATTATTTCTCTGGAATATGGATTAGAGAATTAGTGAAGTAGCTCTTGGAGTTTACTGCAAAAGAAAAGTAAAAAATAAATAACTCATTGTTATAGCAATGGTATAAATATCCAACAATTATCTGAAGGTAGAGTGTGCCTTAAACGATTAAATAAATGAATGTTTTGCAGTCTCCTCTTAAACTATTGTTTAATAGCAAGTCCAATTCATTTCTTTTTCCTGCAGCCTGAAATCATTTGGGTTTGAGATCAAAAGTTTATCATCAGAAGAGAGTTTAGAATTTCAGCTTGTATTTCCTGGTATTTATATGTAGACGTGTTAAACAACATGGAACATAGCAATTTTTATTTTGAGCAACAATATTAGAACATGTGATTGTTTAAACAATAAATAACTCTGAACATTTACTCTTGATTTGAGTTTCACCTCTGATGCTGCATTTATTGTTAAAAAGGATAATCCAACATGATGATCAGAGAGCTGTTTGTGGAAGAAAAGCATTTGAAAAATCAAACATTTTGAAAAATCAATCAAATGCATTGCACAGACATTTGGCATAGCCAGTACAACAATATATAATGTTCTGAAAAAGAATACTGGTGTACTGAGACAGACACCTAAAGTGTCAGCCAAGGATAACAACATGGCAGCTGAAACGTTGTGAGAGTTGTGGAAAAAATATTGATGTAAAAGTTTGTGTTTTATGCTGTTAAACACATCTAAATGTATGTACCAGTAGACAATAGCTGAGATACTAAACTCTTTCTCATATTCATCTTTTTATTTCAAACCCATGTATTTGTCTACATTACAGGTATGCTATGACTTTCGAATAATGTGAAAATCAGGGTTTTTTTGTGTGCATGCAAACCAAATGAAATAGAGACTGCAAGTATATTTTTTAGTTAATTGTAAACACATTCATAAACATAATTCCATGATTTTTTTTTTTTTTACAATAATTGTAATAGTTATGTATAATTTCCTCACCTCAGTGTGTTCAGTTTACAGTCTGGATCCTGTAGTAAATCAGTGAGCAGCTTCACTCCTGATGCTCCAGGGTCATTCCCTCTGAGATCCAGCTCTATCAGGTGAGATGATTTCAGAGCTTCAGCCAGAGCAGTGTATCCTTCCTCTGTTATACTGCAGTCTGAAAGACTAAAGGACAAAGTCTTCATACAAACTGAATCATCTGACTGCAGACTTAGTTAAGACAAAGAAACAGGGGCAAAAATTCTAACAGACTTACACTAATTCTGTATTTCAGTGTACTAAAAACATAATAAAACATATTGTTAGTTTTTTCATTGGAGGTGTATCACCATATTTTAGTGAAGGCCACTTGTCAGAGCATACACTCATCCTCTACCTTATTGGGAATTCCCTGTACACATGCTCATTCATGCAGTTATACCAGTCAATTTTAAATTTCCCTTTGGTGTAAATTTTCCTTTGGGATGAATAAAGTATCTATCTATCTATCTATCTATCTATCTATCTATCTATCTATCTATCTATCTATCTATCTATCTATCGTTCTATCGTTCTATCGTTCTAGTACTGAGGACCTGCCTGTTTTGGGTTTGGGTTTTTTTCCTCTACTCCTCTTTATCCATTGTGTATTAGTTACATAATAAATGAGCAGTCCTTCAGACAAAGTCTACTAGTCTAATAGGAGAGATGAACTGACCTGAGTTTCTCCAGTTCACAGTTTGGACTCTTCAGTCCAGCACAAAGCAGCTTCACTCCTGAGTCCTCCAGAGGATTACTGCTCAGATCCACCTCAGTCAGCTTGGAGGATTCTGAGCTGAGAACTGTGTGTAAAGCCGAGCAGCTTCTCTCTGTCAGGTTACACTCACTGAGACTGAAAGGAGAAAATGTCAGAGGAAACACTGAATTCTTTGTGAACACAAAGATAAAAATAAATGAAAAAATCACAGCTATGCAGAGTTTATTCACTGTATTATCACAATCATAACATTGTGGTACTGTAGTTGTGGTAACAGGTTAGGTCAGTATTAGAGATTCACTGATACAATTTTCTACTACTAGAGTACTAGAACATATTTTGTGGTACATATTTTGTTTATACCATTACTGATACTGAAAATAATAACCTACTTTATCAGTATTTGTTATATATGAATCAGGGAACAATATGTTTTACTTTCATTATGCTGGGTGCTGCCATGTGCTGTTAATAGTGAACTCCTGTTGAGCTTACACTTACACCCCCCCTCCCCGGACACACACACAATATATATAAGAGTTATTCGGCCTGCTCACATTATGTCATACATTTCACACCATCATGTGCTCATAACCTGCTCATAATTCTAATAATCTGCTAACTTAAACCGCTCTGTGTGCTCAGGTCTGCTGCACTGATATTTGAGGTGACTAAGATAAGAAACTACACCCGGTTACATGTGTAACCCAGTTCTCTGAGAAGGAAATGAAATGCTGGTGGAGATGACTGACCCAGGCTTGACCCTAAGCCCTGGCCAGCTGCCCAGATGCCCAAGGGTTGGACTTGTCTGAGCAAGCCAGGCTGGGGCCGGTGGCTACTGGTTGATAGCCCCAGAAGAATAGGCCTTTAGGAGAAATCGGGGCATTTAAAAGAAAGGTTTTGTCCCTTTTTTTTTTATCTCTGTCATATTGCCTTTCAGTGGCAACCACTGCACCCATGGAACAGCTGATAACATAGGCCATCTGCTCTGTGGCACAGAGGGCTTGCGGAGTTCAGAACTCATTGATGAGCCCCTCACTGTAGACGAGCTCTGACTAGCAGTCAGCCTGATACAAATAACACAACCAGACAAGTGTGGATAAAGCTCAGTGTCAACAGCATGAATGCCACTGAATATTTTAGAATTTCAGTGGCAGACATCTCATCATCACTCATATCAAGCTCCTCAGAGTCTGATTCAAATGATAATAATTACTCGTTCGGGTCAGTAGAAATTGCAAAGTGAGCTCCTGGGAGCTGAAGCATTACTCAGCGGAGTGGACAAGAGAAGGGACTTGTCTATCTCTTGTTCCATTCCTCGTTCTCAGACACCTCACACCCTGGACACCATCTATTTGAACTTCTGCCATCAGGTAGACAGTACAGATCAATAAAATCAAGGACAAATAGATTTAGAAACTTCTATTCCACAGCAATAACCACACTCAATAGAACCAAAACATAACATGCTGCTTGTGCAACAATGTGTGACTGAATATATGGTGGTGTGTTTTTCTAATCTTACTTTATGTGAACACTATTTATTTTAGATACCCATTTGTTTTTAATGCTCCTTTTTTAGTTTTAGAATATAATGAGTAATGCACTGACTGGTTAGCATTTTTTAATTTCGTTTTACATGTAACAATGACAATAAAGCTATTCTATTCTTTTCCACTAACTCAACCTGAAACCTCCATGAGCAAAGCTGACGCACTGTCTCAACAGGTGCTTGGAATGCAGCCAAATGGAATGGAGTTCCCTCAAAAAGTTCCCTTGAACACGGAACCACAGTTGGTACTGGGATCTGAATATAGTCAGAGTTTAACACTGCCAAGGTTTGGCTATTAATTAGACGTTACCTCAGAGTGTCCAGTTTACAGAGTTTATTCTTCAGTTCCTCAGAGAGCAGCTTCACTCCTGAATCCTGAATCCTGTTCTTACTCAGATTCAGCTCCTTCAGGGTGGAGTGTTCTGATCTGAGAGCTGTGAGCAGAGCTGAACATCCTTTCTCTGTCAGATTACACTCACTGAGCCTGAAAGCACAATTAATTACAGTTAACAGTGGATTTATGGGTAAAACATATCCCACTGTCTGTGTTTGAAGAGATATGTAATTGAAGTTTACAGATTAATATAGAATTCAGTTCCTTACTGAAGTGTTTCAGGTCTGCAGTGTGGATCCTTCAGTAGATCCTTCAGTAAAACAGAGAGCTGCTCTACTCCTGAGTCTCCTTTTATTTTCCCACTCAGATTCAGATCCGTCTGCAGTATCGGGTTTATACCCAGAACTTCAGTCAGATGATCAGAAGCTTTCTGTGCATCAGGACTTTTCAACACCCTGTAGAGAGAAAGAACAGAGAAAACCTAATACTAAATATATATACAGCAATTCATTGATCTGCAGTGGTGCAAACAGTGAAAATGAAGCAGTCTGACTAGTCTTACTAATCAATCAGTGTTTCAATTTTAAAGCTGGATTTTACGCATTCTGGGAAAAAAAACTCACCAGAGTGTCTTCAATTTACATTTTGTATCATTTATAATATTCCTGAGTTCCTTCATTCCTGAATCTTCAGGATCATTTCCTCTGAGGTCCAGCTCTATGAGGTCTGATGAAGGGTTTGATTTCAGAGCTTCAGCCAGAGCAGTGTATCCTTCCTCTTTAATATTACAGTCTGAAAGTCTGGAGAAAGAGGAGAAACTGTTATTTTTAAAACAACAGGATAAGCATTTGGCCCACTGTTGTGAGATGCAAAGTTTGAAGGCAACTAAGCAAACTAGACCGATCCCAACTGAACATCAAAAAAGAATAAAGGAAAAGCTGTGCTCATTCTTATCAGTTTGTGACACAGTGCCCTGCTCATGCAAAAATCTCAGTACATCCCATTCCTCATACACTCTGACAGTACCACCACCTATACATTTTCCCCCATGATGTGTCCTTCTCAGTTTCTGTCTCTCCAGTTCTTTCTACTAAATGTCCAGATAAAAGACTCAGACCATGTTTAAATCTCTCAGTGCTGACTTACGCTGGAACATGATACCATCATAAAGCTCAGAATATCCACATAGACACTACAGCATTCTTTAAAAATTTGTGCCATTGATGAAGGGCCGATTGGAGACAGAACTATGATGTTGTGCTCCAAATCCCTCCTACTTTAAGTCTGTGCTCTCCAGCAAGAACATCTCATTCATCAATACCGTCACTGACAAGCACCCTTCTATCCTTGTGTTCTCCTGGATGCACCTTCATGACCCTCAAATATCATGATAGCGCAAGGAAATCATAAATGTCCTGTACAAACTTGCTGTCCTGTTCAAACAACAATTACTGCCTGACCTCATCACTGCATCAACCATAGTGGAGAGTCCTGAAGCCCAGTCCCCCATGGATATTCCCACAGCATGAATTCCAAGAGGTCTTTATCAAGTCTAAAGCTATTGGTCTACTCCCTCATAGAACTTACCATAAGCTGGAAATGCTGAGAAAATTTGTGATTTAGTACACCGATTACATGTAATCTCATACAGGTAATATTAATCTACTAACCCACTTAGGAAAGATCATTTCCAGCACATTAAGCAAGTCCTGTGCCTTCTCCTAGATGAATAGCACTAAGGTAAGAATAAGAAACGTAAATTCCATGTGTTCACCATCTCTTTCATTGGATACAACATTGCCCCCAAGGGGTGGTAATGGACCATGAGATGTGGTCACAGAATGACCCACTCTCAAAACAGTCAAGGAGATTCATGGGTTTTGCCAACTTTTATCATAGTATATGGCATGGAACATGGCAGCAAATAAAGCCTTCAAGAAGCTCTAGACTGCCTACATCACTGCTTCCATCTTATAACACCCAGATCCATCCAAGACTTTCATTGTATAACTGGAATCTGGAGTAGAGGTAAAAGTTTGGAGAACAAGAACAAAGATCTATCTGGCGACCTTTTATCTGAGGAGAAGCTTTCACCAGTCAAAATAAACTACAACATAGGAAATTGAGAGTTGCTGACATTGAAGCTCACACCTGAGAAATGGTATCACTGGATGGAACTGGCTCCAAGAACACCAAGGCTGACTCTCTGTCCCGCTTCAATCCTACTGATAACAAGGATCAAAGACCAGGACCCATACTGCCCCCTCCAGCTTTTTAATAACAATAACTTGGGACATTGACAAAGAGATGGCCTGCACAAGCATACAGTACAATGAGTCCCAACCACATGCTCACCAGATAAATGTATTTGCCCCCCAACTTGAGGAGCAAACTTATCACCTGGACACATATAACCCAGCCATCAGGTTGCTGCGAAGTCCTGGAGGCCCAGATTTGGAAAGACATCCATTGGTCCATCCTGTCATGAAATGCTTGTACCCAAGCAATGGTATCATGCACCCTCCTAGCAGGTAAACACATCTTTCTACCCTCACCTCAGCAACCTTGGTCCCACATCACCATATACAGTATTTCAACACTGACTTTCTCATGTCTCTGATGGCAACACTAATCATGTTCATCACATACAAATGTATAATTTTATGTGACTTTTTATGTGCATTTTACGTATATTTTGTGTAATTTTAAATATTATATATTGTATAATATTAAATAACTTACAGAAGCTTCTGGAGTTTACAGGATGAATTCTTTAGTAGAGTAGAGATCTGAATCCCTCCTGAATTTCCCAGTGTGTTCTCACTCAGGTCCAGTTCTATCAGGTGTGAAGGGTTTGAAGTAAGAGCTGATATCAGATCAGTACAGCCTCTGTGTGTAATACTGCTCTTATTCAGCCTGCAGTCAGAGAACACAGCGGAGAATAAGATCTCCAAACAGAGTACAGATAACCAACCATCACAAACTTTTTGAACAGAGAAAAATATTCATTCTTTCATCTTTAATAGTGTGGTGGGGGAATACTGGACATGAGGAATATTACACTGAATCCTGTTCATGACAATCATTCACACACTCATTCACACCTAGGGACCATTTAGCACCAGGAGGTGGGAGGAAACTGGAGAACCTTGAGGAAACCCATAGGAAGAGCATGTGATACTCCACACTGCCAGTCCCCTGAGTTCAGGATCAAACCAAGAACCAGGAAGATTAAATGCAGAAATCAGACCACACACCTGAGTCTCTGAGGTCTGCAGTGTGGATCCTTCAGTAGAACAGAGAGCTGCTTCACTCCTGAGTCTCCAGATATTTTCCCACTCAGATCCAGTTCTCTCTGCAGTACCGGGTTTGTACCCAGAACTTCAGTTAAAGCAGAACAGGCTTCCTCTGCCTCAGGACTTAACAGACTGCAGAGAACAACACAATTACACGTACAAGTCAAATTGTGCTCCGACCACATCAGTATTTGTTGTGAGATCCTGAAGAGCCATAATTGAAGTCTATATACAGTATAATCTTATTTATCATATTCCATCAATTACTAAAAAATAACACAGACTCTATAATTATACAAATAGGATTATTAGAAAAAAAGTAATGATCTACAATTTTTGAATATTTTATTTTAATATTTTTGAGTAAAACTGTAATAATTCTATTTTATGCCAGTGTCCCAAGTCTAAAAAAACCATTTGACCATAGATTGTGCCCTAAATAATTAACATTGGTGTTATATTTGTCACGTCTCGCCAGAACCCTGAACAGGAGAGGGAGCTCTCTCCCGAGTTTTAATTAATCACGTGATTCACCTCCTAGTTTCCCACGGACATTTACGCACACTCCATTGTTCGTGAGGTATCGTTTCACGTGACATACTGAGCATTTGTTTGGCGATTGTGTATTTCTGTGTATGATCTTGACTGTTTTTCTGACCTATGATTTAGCCTAGCCTCTGATTTGGATTACCGTGTTGACCCTGCCTGATATTCTGACCTTGATCTTTCTCGCTGTTTTGGATTTTTCTGCCTTTTTTGCTTTTCAGTATTTTTGTCCTGTGCTTTTGACTTTGACCAAAAGTTTTTCCTGCTGTCCTTAATAAATCTGCAACTGGATTCTCTGGTGCATCCTTAATATTAGTGTTCTATGAGCCAAAAGAAACAAGGCAGATCATATCTACCACACATGTACTTGCTGAATACCTAAATCATAAACATAAACTATTTCACATTTAATTGCAAGTACATTCATAAAATATTTCCATATTTTCTTGCATTTTCTTCACAAAATTATAATAAACATAATTGTTATTATTTCTTCACCTCAGTGTGTTCAGTGTACAGTCTGGATCCTGTAGTAAATCAGTGAGCAGCTTCACTCCTGATGCTCCAGGGTCGTTCCCTCTGAGATCCAGCTCTATCAGGTGAGATGATTTCAGAGCTTCAGCCAGAGCAGTGTATCCTTCCTCTGTTATACTGCAGTCTGAAAGTCTGAACAAAGGACAAAGTCATCATAAAAACCTATCATTCTCATATGTATCAAAATTAGAGAACAACTTTTTTCTGAAATTGTTAATCATCGCTCAAAATTAGCTGTAGGTAAACCACTGTTCTATTAGCATGTTTCATAAAATAACCACTTTAACAAAAACCTCTGGAAAACAGTAATCAAATTCAGAGAACAATAACAATTGTAGCACAAAAGAAGATTTTTGAGGGTTAAAGCTGTCATTTAGTAGGAAGAAGAAGCTGCCATTGCTGTGAATGACTACAGCTCATCTGCATTACTAGTTTCTCTCACTGCTCTGGTGTGATCTTGCTCCTTTCTTTTTCCAGTCTCTTTCACAGTTCTGTAACTGTAGTGAGTTTCTTGGCAATAATTTTTCTGCAAATTATTTTCCATTCAATTTTCAATTGCACCCCCAAAACCATAACACTTTCAGCAGGTTGTATGGACAGAGGAGAAATGATCCAAAATTCACTTTAGTATAAAGAGCAAGTTTAATTTATTTGGGTTCAAATGGAAACATTATGTTCATTTTAAAACTGGGTAAAGACTGAACCCAGTATGTGTAAAGAAGTCAGTGAAAAGTGGAGGCAGCAGGAGTTAGGCCTTTTATAAGCTGTATGGCAGTGTGAGTGCAAATGTTTAGCAGAACCTCCTTCAGCGACACAATTCCTAAACAAAATTTCATGCATCACAATCCCCCTTGTCTCATAGCAATACAGGTAAAATAATTATTTAAAACCAAGAACACTGAAATAATTAAATGGCCAGTGCTGTTCTAAAACAGATTAAAATCTACGGAAAATTCTTGGCAATAATCTAAAATCTAAAAATTTTCCTTGTTATTCTTTTTTTATTAGTTGCATAAGCACTAAACAATCCCTCAGATAAAATCTGCACAATAAGGGAGATGAACTGACCTGAATTTCTCCAGTTTACAGTTTGGACTCTTCAGTCCAGCACAAAGCAGCTTCACTCCTGAGTCCTCCAGAGGATTACTGCTCAGATCCACCTCAGTCAGCTTGGAGGATTCTGAGCTGAGAACTGTGTGTAAAGCCGAGCAGCTTCTCTCTGTCAGGTTACACTCACTGAGACTGAAAGGAGGAAATGTCATAGCATGAGAAAATGTGATAGCAACACAGAGAATCAACTCCATAATAATGTACATGGTTTTTAAATATGATGTTCAACAAGGACATGCATGTGATGTTCTGCTGTCCACATACTTTTAGAACTGTAATTTGCAGGTAACAGAAACAAACATAACCTAACCTCAATACCTCAGTTTTATTTTATGAGTTTAGAGTTTTTATGCCATTTGATCAACATTTCTTGGCATCAGTGTGATCATGAATATACAGTAATACCTCACACATCCACGAGGTTACGTTCCTGGACCCATCGCAAATGACAGTTGTTTCGCGGATGTGTGGTGGAGTCACTAAAAATGCTAATACTGTAAATCATTATTTTTAGAGTTTATACCCTAAAAAGGACCCCAATCATGCTCCCAAAAAACTTTAATTTCATTTAAAAGTTAGCTTAATACATTACCCTTAAAAAAATAAATAAATGACGTAAAAATAGAGTAGAGTATCTCCTGTATAAAGCCAAGGAAAAAATCACTGAGATCACTGATTCATGGAATATACGCGCGTTTTGAGCAAGGTGTACAAGGTGCGTGGAGATGAACAGCGACATCACGCATACAAAGCATCGTAGCTACCAGCCAATCAGCCGCTAGGTAAAACTGTTAATGCTCTGTGATTGGCTACTTCCAACCCTTCCAGTCAATAGCATGCCGTAATGGCTGTACTGTACGTACATGATATCGGCGACGTTACATTTAATTAAAATAACATTTATGTTTTATTTATATTGAAATTTTGTAGATTTAACTTTTAACATTTATATTATTAAATTAATAAACTAAATTTTTCTTAATAATTTTGCATTAAAAAGCATGAAAATGTATAAATGGGCACGAAATTAGCCGTAAACACTTTTGCAGAATTTTGCGAGGATTTTGCAGTGCTGCAAAAAATTTGTAGATGCAAATTTGCTAGGTTCCAATGAAAATTTGAAGTCACAAATCATGAGACGCAGATCTGCAAGGTATTACTATATTTTGAAACAAGTTGAATGGAGAAACAGTTTTAACTTACAGAGCTTTTTTGGCTTCCTGGAAAACTGGCAGCAGTCTCTTAAAGCATTCATCTGTTCTTATAAACTTCTGTAGGTCAAACACTTCCAGATCCTCCTCTGATGTCAGCAACACAAAGACCAGAGCAGACCACTGAGCAGGTGAGAGTCCAGCTTCAGAGAGACGACCTGAGTTCATGTAGCTTTGGATCTCTTTCACCAGTGAATCATCATTTAACTCGTTCAGACAGTAGAACAGATTGATTAATCTCTCTGGAGATGGATTTTGATCAAACTTTAACTTGATGTATTTAACTATGTCCTTTCGGCAGTCAGAGCTGCTTCCTGTGTGTGTCAGTAGACCTCGAATGAGCTTCTGATTAGACTCCACTGAGAGGCCCAGAAGGAAGCGGAGGAAAAGATCCAAGTGTCCATTGTCACTCTCCAAAGCTTTGTCCACTGTAATCTTTAGTAAATCAATAAGTTTTGTTTCTTTGCTCTCTTCTGATTGATCAAAAACATTCTTGTTTTCATTTCGGACACATACATATGTAAACAAAGCAGCAGTGAACTCCTGAATGCTGAGATGCACAAAGCTGAAAACTGTGCCTAGAAATCTGCCAGTCTCCTGAGTGCACACTCCTGAGTACACTGCTAGGTTACTGGAGTCAATTCCACAGGCTTTTAGATCTTCTGCATAGAAAATCAGGTTGTTTCTTTCCAGGTGACTAAAGGCAAGCTTTCCCAATGAAAGAATTCCCTCTTTATCCCATGGAATGTCTGAGGCATTATTTCTATTGTATTTCTTGTTCTCCTGTACGGTCTGAAAGATCAGAAAACATGTGTACATCTCCGTCAGAGTCTGTGGAATGTCTTCACTGTCTGATCTTCCCAAAATCCCCTCAAGTACAGTGGCTGAAATCCAGCAGAAGACTGGAATATGACACATGATGAAGAGGCTTCTTGATCCTTTAATATGACCAATGATTCTGTTGGCCAGACTCTCATCACTGATTTTCTTCCTGAAGTACTCCACCTTTTGTACATCATTGAAGCCACGCACCTCTGTGACCCGGTCCACATGTTCAGCAGGGATCTTAGCAGCTGCTGCTGGTCGAGTGGTTATCCAGATGAGAGCAGATGGAAGCAGATTTCCTTCAATGAGGTTTGTCATTATAGTGTCCAGTGAGGCTGGCATTGATGCATCAGTCCACTTCTGGTTTTTACGGAATGTTAGAGGAAGTCGACACTCATCCAGGCCATCAAAGATGAACATGACTTTATACCTGTCTGTGAATCTCATTCCTTTTGTTTCTGGAAAAAAATGAGAGATGACGTCCCTCAAGCTGCATTTTTCTTTTTCTTTCAGGTTCAGTTCTCTGAAAGGCAGTGGAAATATGAACTTGATGTCCTGATATTCTTTCCCTTCAGCCCAGTCTAGAACAAACTTCTGCACACAGATGGATTTTCCGATACCAGCGACCCCCTGTGTCACCACAGTTCTGATGGGTTTTTCTTCTCCAGGTGATGGTGTGAACATGTTCTTGCATTCAATTTGTTCCTCTTGTTCCATTTCATTTTCTTCAGCTTTCACACTAGTTTTTTGCTTTTCAATTTGTCTCACTTCATGTTGTTCATTCATTTGTTGAACTCCACCTTCAGTGATGTACAGATCTGTGTAGATCTTGTTGAGAATGTTGGACTCTCCTTGCTTTGCAATTCCTTCACACACATGTTGAAACTTCTTACACAGGTTTGATTTGAGTGCACGCTGCTGAACTCCTATCTGTGAATCTAATTAGAGAATCATAAACAGAAACATTATAAAGCAGAATAAACAGTAATACATACAAATTACACAGAAGTACATTTCTAAATGACTATGGAAAATTATAGACATGCCATTGCTATATTGTTAAGAAAATAGAGAATGTGTAGCTTATAGTAGAAACTTTTCAACTGGCTATTTACAAATCTGCATTTATTTAAGTAGGAAATCATGTGGATGTATTTTATTGATCTCTTACCTTGGAGTGCATCAGCGAGGTCATTGTGTTCCATCAACTTCAGAAAGTACAATGCCATATCAAGAGCTGCTTCTTTAATACTCCGCAGATCATCCTTCACATCTTGGTAATACTTTGTGTTTTCTTTTCTTAGAAATTTCTTAAACATCTCCAGCTCATGTTTTATAAATACAATCATTTTATTCTCAAGATCCTTCACAAAACACACAGAGGGAGTGCAAGAAAAATTTAATATGGAGAATGATTTTGTAATAAATGTGTTATTTTGTTACGATTAGAATTTCACTCTTCGTCTATGACCAGAAAAAGATAGAATACAGCAGTACAGAAAGACTAGGTAGAATTGTAGTCAGGAAAATTAAGAAAAAGATTAAAATTAAGAAAACAGTATTAGAATAAAATTAATTACTTAAGCTATGCAACATTTATAAAGCTTTTGCAAAGACACAGGAGTACATGTTGTAAAACTCCCTGCAATAAAATAAGAGGAAATTGAATACCATTCACTGCAGCACCGTAAATTAAAAAACTGACCAAATATTACCACTAACTTGCCGACCACCATTTAATTTAAAATTCAAAATGCATTTTGACAATTGTGTACAAAGACAGGGAGCCATAAAGAAAAGAATTTTTACCCCATGGATGTTAGGGATTTGGATATGGCAAGCCTTTCTAAACAAGAGGTATTATTTATCAAAGCATGCATAGAACAGAATTTTTAAATTTGTGAATTTCTAAAACTAAATTTGTTTATAAGATTAACATGTACACACAAGAACATTATTGGTATTAAGTGATATTAATTATTGGTAATAATTAGTTTTTATCACACCTCTGTACACACAGTTGTACTTGTTTTACGGGTAGTCAAATAAATACAATAAAATTCATTCATCCTATTTCTCTTCAGTTACATTTAGAAACTCTGCGATGATATTAATCGTCTTCTTCTTCTTTCAGCTTTTCCCTTCAGGGGTCTCCACAGTGAATCATCTCTCTCCACCTATCCCTATCTCCTGCATCCTCAACACTTGCACCCACTAGCTTCATCTCCTCATTTATTCCATCCATATTCCTCCTCTTTGGCCTTCCTCTTTTCCTCCTGCCTGGCAGCTCCATGTCCAACATTCTCCTACCAATATACTCACTGTCCCTCCTCTGGACATGTCCAAACCATCTTAATCTGGCCTCTCTAACTTTGTCCCCCAAACGTCCAACATGAGCTGTCCCTCTGATGTACTCGTTCCTAATCCTGTCCAACCGTGTCACTCCCAAAGAGAACCTCAACATCTTCAGCTCTGCTACCTCCAGCTCTGACTCCTGTCTCTGTCTCAGTGACACTGTCTCTAAACCATACAGCATGGCCGGTCTCACCACTGTCCTGTACACCTTCCCCTTGATTCTCGCTGACATTTTTCTATCACACAGAACTCCTGACACCTTTCTCCACCCATTCCAACCTGCCTGCACTCGCTTCTTTACCTCTTTCCCACACTCTCCATTACTCTGGACTGTTGACCCCAAGTACTTAAACTCCTGTACCTTCTTCACCTCTTCACCCTGTAATCTTAGTAATGATAAGTCATTCTAAACAAGAGGTATCTAAATTTGTATATATAATTCACCTGTAAGCATGGGAACATTATTGGTATTAATTTATATAAATTATTGGTTATAATTGGTATTTATTACATATCTGTATGCACAATTGAACTTTTTGAACATTTTGCAGGTAGTCAAATAAATACATTAAAAATAATTTTGTGTACATTCTATTTCTCCTCAGTTACATTTAGAAACTCTGTGACTGTATGAATATTTCTCATATTTTGCTCTTTTCTTTTGCTTGTTTTAGAAATGTAATTTATTGTAGTCATTTCAGAGGGTATCTGGTCTCCCAGTCATCAGTGTTCCAGTGACTTTTTACCTTCATTCATTATTATGATTTATTAAATATCAGCTGTAATAAACATTCTGTAATAAACAAACAAATTTGCAGTGGATGACGTTGCAGGAAACATTATTAAAGAAAATCTAAATCTTACTGTAAAGATGTTGTGAAGGAAGTCTTTAATCTTCTTATCTAAATTGAGACTTCTTAAAAATGCTTTCTCAGGGTCGTCTCTGCAGAGAAATCATTTATTTTACGATCAGTAGCTTAAATTGGAATAATAAATAGCAACATGAAATAATAAATAAACATTATACCTTTCCTTAAAGTGCATTTCTCCAATTTTGTCAGTGCTAGTTAGATGCTTAGCTGAGGAGGAATTCCGTCTAAATTGAACAGAAAATCTTTTAGCATGTTAGCATGTGTTAGCATCAGTTTCTTCTGTTTTTTTTCTTCCAGGTTCATGTGTTGGTGAGATGAAGAGTTTTGTTTCATTTTTGTGAACTGCTGACAATATTTCTCCTAAATTCAAAATATAACTATTGTTATTTAGGGTGTATATTTAAAGGAAATGACAACACATTAAAATAACCCAAGATCATGCAGTATTACAGAGCTTTAATAACTCAAATAAAACAAAATGCAAATCATTTGTAAACAAATTGTGTTAATGCTTTGGCTAAATAACATTAAGAAATCAGTATTTGGTGGAATAACCCCGATCTGTTTTGGCTCCATGATCTCCACCAGTTTCTCACATTGCTGTTGGGGAACTTTATTCCAGTCTTTTTTCTTCCCCTTGATGATATTCCAGAGGTTTTCAATAGGGTTCAAATCTGGAGCTTGGGCAGTGGTCTCTAATTTTTTTCCAGAGCTGTATATATATATATATATATACAGTGAGGGAAAAAATGATTTGATCCCCTGCTGATTTTGTACATTTGCCCACTGACAAAGAAATGATCAGTCTGTAATTTTAATGGTAGGTTTAGTTCTACATTGATTTGCATTTTATTGAGTGAAATAAGTATTTGACCCCTTTGCAAATCATGACTTAGTACTTGGTGGCAAACCCTTGTTGGCAATCCCAGACGTCAGACATTTCTTGTAGCCACCAGGTTTGCACACATCTCACATCTCAGGGAATTTGGGCCCAATCCTCTTTGCAGATCCTCTCCAAGTCATTAAGGTTTTGTGGCTGACCCTTCCGCTCCCTCCACAGATTTTCTATGGGATTAAGGTCTGGAGACTGGCTAGGCCACTACAGGACCTTAATGTGCTTCTTTTTGAACCACTCCTTTGTTGCCTTGGCCGTGTGTTTTGGGTCATTGTCAGGCTGGAATATCCATCCACGACCCATTTTCAATGCCCTGGCTGAGGGAAGGAGGTTCTCACTCAAGATTTGACGGTACATGGCTCCGTCCATCATCCCTTTGATGTGGTGCGGTTGTCCTGTCCCCTTAGCAGAAAAACACCCCCAAAGCATAATGTTTCCACCTCCATGTTTGACAGTGGGGATGGTCTTCTTGGGGTCATAGGCAGCATTCCTCCTCCTCCAAACATGGCGAGTTGAGTTGATGCCAAAGCTGGTGATGAGCTGGATTTTGGTCTCATTTGACCACAACACTTTCACCCAGTTCTCCTCTGAATCATTCAGATGTTCACTGGCAAACTTCAGATGGTCCTGTACATGTGCTTTCTTTAGCAGGGGGACCTTGCGGGTGCTACTGGATTTCAGTCTTTCACGGCGTAGTGTGTTACCAATTGTTTTCTTGGTGACTAAGGTCCCAGCTGCCTTGAGATCATTGACAAAATCCTCCAGTGTAATTCTGGGCTGATTCCTCGCCGTTCTCATGATCATTGAAACTCCATGAGGTGAGATCTTGCATGGAGCCCCAGACCGAGGAAGATTGACAGTCCTTTTGTGTTTCTTCCATTTGGGAATAATCGCACTGTTGTCACCTTCTCACCAAGCTGCTTGGCAATGGTCTTGTAGCTCATTCCAGCCTTGTGTAGGTCTACAATCTTGTCCCTGACATCCATGGACAGCTCTTTGGTCTTGTCCATGATGGAGAGTTTGGAATCTGATTGATTGCTTCCTTCTGTGGACAGGTGTCTTTCATACAGTTAAGGAGCTGAGATTAAGAGCACTCCCCGAGAGTGCTCCTACTGTAATCTCAGCTCCTTACCTGTATAAAAGACACCTGGGAGCCAGAAATCTTTCTGATTGATAGGGGATCAAATACTTATTTCACTCAATAAAATGCAAATCAATGTAGAACTTTTCTGAAATGTGTTTTTCTGGATTTTCTTTGTTGTTATTCTGTTACTGTTCAGATACACCTACCATTAAAATTACAGACTGATCATTTCTTTGTCAGTGGGCAAATGTACAAAATCAGCAGGGGATCAAATATATATATTTGATATATATATATATATATCAGTGGCAGACCGTGCATTTCACACCTAGGCCTTCACTGGTGTCCAAACCATTATTTTATCACTGGTAAGTCAAACCGTTATTTTATTTCATTTATTTATTTATTTTTTACTATTATACCCTCATTGGGGGCTGAGCCCCCCTTAAATGAAAATTCTAGAATCTCCCCTGGACGCCACGGCAATAGATACTAACCAACCGTTAAATAACAAAGTAAATAAGAAATTAGTCTACAGTATTTCACACCTCACAAGGAATAGTCCATTTTATTACAGTTACTTTTCTCAAAAAACACATTCTTGATGCCGTATGCAGAAATCTGCAATCTCTGGAGGACGCAGCATCCGAAATGAGACTGAATATAGAAACACTGTATATGGGCGGGTCACTGCCTCTGACTACTCCAATTATCCAATTATCAAAGTACAGGAAATTGCTGACGTAATCTTATACCTGCTAGATGGCCCCAGTGACGGCAACTCGAAATCTGATTGGTTAATGGAACAGTTTCATTGCCACTTATTTTAATCTACAGGCGCCTGCACTTTTAATTCTGCAGGCCTTACAGCCGCGCAAACCATGATGTCAGCCACTGGCTGAAATATGATTGGATAAATACTCTTATCATAAATATACACTACTGGAAGCAGCGCAACCGAGAGAAAAGCTATGAAATGTAGATAATAGGCTATTGGGAATAATTTAATACACATTCATGGAAAAATATATTAAATATATTAAAAGTCAGAGATTCAGATCACTGCTGTTTAGGCCAGCAGAGAAGGCCTTGCTGGCCCTGACGGTCCGCCACTGATATATATATATATATATATATATATGATGCTGTTCATTTTTTTTAAATGTTAAAAATTAACATTAAAGCATGTGAACTAGCACATTCAACACTTTATATTGAAGCTTATATGAACGTGAACCCTGGGAACCATCAGGAAAGCTGTATCTGAGGCTAGAAATACAGAGAAATACCTTTTCATAGAGGATGATCCACCTTTAATGCTGGGAGAGACTGGCACTGATTTGTCACTTTTGAAAGACACACAGCTGGGCACAGGGGAGTCTGGCCTTTTCTCAGTTCCACTAAAGAGTAAAGAGACATATTTTGCAGTTTTATCTAAATGAATTAATGATTTACATGTTCAGGCACATACAGTGAACAACCTTATTTTATCCTGTACAATTTTCTTTGTGTATATTTTTTAGTTGGGGTATTACACTGCACACATGGTTAAGTATCAAAAAGGGTAAGGGACTAACAGAGGCTGTGTAGTTACAGAATTAACATTTTCAGACATCTAAACAGTGATCAGAGTCTTAAGCCATGAGCTAGCAGACTCATGACTAAGTGCTTATCATCAGGCTCTGGTCTCACTCCCTGTTATTCATATTACTGCCGCCAGGGGTCTCTGTTTCACCTCTTCCCAGACATTTACGTTTGCCTTTTTTACTCAGCATTACTAATCTTGGCTCTTGATGTTTTTTACACAAAAATTCTGACCAGTACTTTCAGGTTACCATTTGTCTGCTTGTGTTTTTATTAACATGCCTTTCCTAACCAGGTAGATTTTCTGCTAGCATACATGTAAACATAATACATTTAAACATCACATTTATTCACCACTTTATATTGCTAGATCACTACCAGCTTTGAAATTTGAACAACTAAATAGCACTTTATACTGAAGCTAAAAAAGAACATGAACTCTAAGAACCATTAGTAAAGTTGTATCTGAGATTAGGAAGAGAGAGAAATACCTTTCCATAGAGGATGTTCCACCTGTAAAGTTGAGAGGGATTACCATTGATTTGTCACTCTTGAAAGACACACAGCTGGACACAGCGGAGTCTGGCCTTTTGTCGGGTCCACTAAAGAGTAAAGAGAAACATAACTGTAAGCAACTTTGCATTAACAGCAGAGGTGCTAACAATTACAGTTTAGCCACAGCAATCATAACTTTCACCTCTTCATACAGCACTTTGAAAACACCCCTGAAATTAATGTTTTCCTTTTTTTTCAGCTAAAGCAATGGTCAGAATAAATGCAAATTAAATAGCCTTGAATAAAAGCTTTAGCAGGATATGGGTTAAACATGAATAACATCAAAGCTCAATCAATCATATAGGAAAGTGTGCATCAAAACTTTATATCAGTGTGCATCAAAACCCTCAGACACTCAAAATCTTCTTTCCTCAATTAGACCCATAAACATTACTGGTGTTATAGACAGCAATGTATTCTGTGACCAAGATGCAATAGATTTTGTGTGTGTTATCTGTATAACATTTTCTTCTGTGCAACATTCACTGGTTAGACCAAGTGAATGTTGCCCAGCACTCAGAACTGCAACTCCACAGGGTTTATCATTGCTGGGGATTACAATTATGCAATTTTCAAAGAAATACTATTAAAGTTTCACCTGCACATAACTGTATCTATAAGGGGAGCACACACTGGGATGGCATCATTATTTTATCTGTAAAAGGCCAGTTGAAAGGAAAAGGCCAGATAGGGAAAGCAAATTTCAGCAACTTTTTCACTTTACTGGACTGAGATGCTACTTCAGACATTCAAGGCAAGTCATGTATTATATATATATATATATATATATATATATATATATATATATATACGATACTGCACAATCAACACTTTATATTGAGGCAAAAGAGAACATGAAGTCTGGAAACCATTAGTAAAATTGTATCTGAGATTAGGAAGAGAGAGAAATACCTTTCCATAGAGGATGTTCCACCTGTAAAGTTGAGAGGGATTACCATTGATTGGTCACTCTTGAGAGACACACAGCTGGACACAGGGGAGTCTGGCCTTTCCTCAGATCCACTAAAGAGTAAAGAGAAACTTTGTTTTTTGCAGTTTTATCTATGTGACGTAATGAATTACATGTTCAGGCACATACAATGAACAACCTGCATTTTTTCATGCTGAACAATTTTCTTTGAGTATCCTTCTTTATTTGGGACATTACACTGTACACCTGGAGCAAATAGGTTAAGGATCAAAAAAGGTAAGGGACTAAAAGTAAAATTTTCAGACATCTAGACTGTGATCAGATTCTTAAGCACTGAGCTAGTAGACAATACACTGAATGTTAGAAAGTCTAAAGACTCAATAAATGAGGTGATAACTAACATTTAATCATCTCTGCTACATGTTGCTAGCTGACTACTAGCTTTGAATTTGAACAACTATACTTAATTACTATATATACCTGATATACTATAACTACTACTACTTAGTAAAGTTGTATTTCAGATTAGGAAGAAAGAGAAATACCTTTCCATAGAGGATGTTCCACCTGTAAAGTGGAGAGGGATTACCATTGATTGGTCACTCTTGAGAGACACACAGCTGGACACAGGGGAGTCTGGCCTTTCCTCAGTCCCACTAAAGAGTAAAGAGAAATATTTTTGGCAGTTTTATCTATATGATGTAATGATTTACATTTTCATACACATACAGTGAACAACCTTCATTTTATCCTGTACATTTTTTTTGTGTATCCTAAATCAAAAAGAGTTTGTGTCAGAGTGATTGTGTATTTGGGGGGTGGGGGGCTTGGGGGCATTGGACTCAGTCATTAGACTGCACACCTAAAGCAAAAAATTTAAGGATGAAAATGGGCATGGGACCAACAGAGACTACAGAATTAACATTTTCAGACATTTGGTCAGTGATCAGATTTTGGTACAGAGAATTGTATAGCTAGCACAAGATCGCAATCCTGTTCATAGGGCATGTGATTCCTCTTCTAATGAACCTCTATTAGTGCTTGTACAGTTTGCATTTTTTAACATTATGTGCTAATTTTATTTGCCACATACACAATCATTCACAGTGAATCATGCAGTGAAATGCTTTTTACAACTGTCCTGGTTATGAAAATAGAGTCAGATAAAAAGAAATAAAAAGTCAAAAATGGAATTTCAGAAATGAGTTATTAAAACCTGATCAGTCTTATTTTTCCTCTGTCCCAACTTTATTTGAGTTTGCTGCAGGCACCAGTTTCTAAATATGTTTATATTTAACAAATATAATAAAGTTTTTCTTTGTCCTTTTGCCTGTTAAAGGTCCAAGTGAATGAACAAAAGACACATTTCAGTTTTTATTACATTTTTAGCAATTGTTCCAACTTTTCTGGAAATGGGGTTTGTACTAAATACAGAATTATTTTAAGAATTTTTAAAATTTTGTGTTCTTACCTCTTGTGCTTCTCCTCTTGTAGACTCATTTCAGAGGTCTGGAGTTTCTCACACTCCCGAGACATTATAACAAAAAGTCAAATGTTTTATATTATAAACATAACTGGATCCTGGTAAAGTAAAGAACAGAAGAATGTGAAATTACATTACTGCGGCATAAATTAATATTTATCCTTACTTACAACATAGTAAATCATTTAGGATTCTGTAAATGATCACTGAAATACTGACATGTCCATTCTCTCTCTCCAGGCTCTGGTTAGAGGAACATGAGCTTAAATTACAGGGGAGTTTTAGTAAATTCAAAATATCTAAACAGAAAAAAGCAAACCTCACAGTAGCCTGAAATATTTTATTATAATAAAAACTGTTGGGAATCAGTATCTGATAACTGAAACTCATTTTGTAATATTCAATTGTAACAAGGCTTGTAAGAAAACAGGTAAAAATATAGACTTTATAAAGAATTGCACAAAACCTCTACATAGTGTTAATCTAACAATGATGTTTATTACTGACAGCATTATAAAATGTTTAAAGGTAATATATCTGTTTTGCAGGTGAATAGAGCAGGTCCACAAGTGGTTCAGTGCTGCATGTGACACTTCAAAATAAAAGTCCTGTACTTTAACATCACACTAAAGAAAATAATTAACCTAATAAAAAACCTGGGCCATTTCATTCCAGCTTTAAACAATACATGTGTATGTCTATGTCTACAGAAACACATGACTCTGATCACCTTCTTCAGCTCTGTGTTGAAGAAAACACTTTCTATAATACAGGACTGACATTAGTAATCAGAGTCATGTATCTGAATGAATTTATATTGATACCAGAGTATTATATCAAACCCTGAGCCAGCTGGAACTCCAGAGGAAAACTAAGTTGTAGTTAATTGTGTTAGTTATCAGAAATCCTAAGTTCCACATGTTGATCTCTCACACTGCTGAAAAGCTACTGATGATAATATGAAACCACTTCATCCACCTTTTTTATATTTTAAATTCACATTCACGTGTTTTCAGTAAATAATGTATTCCTGTAGAAAATGTATTGAGGAAATTAAAGCACAGTTCTCTCCCAGACTGCGGTTCTCCCAGTCTCTCTACCTGAAAGCTAAATTAATCTAATCTCAAGTGTCCTAAAATATCGGAGATGTTAGACTCTGAACGGTAACCACGTGGAAAGCGGAAATCGAGCGTGCGCGAGCTCCTACACAACCAAAGAACTGCATTTAGTACAAAATGATCATTTTAGATAAATAAACAACAGGCTAATACAGGATAAACGTTTCTTTATTCTTTACATTTAAAAATGGTCAAATCTTTCAAACAGAAATAGACGAATAAAAATACATTTTACTAATAACATGTTTTGTTCATTTAGTTCTGAATCCTGAATTTATTTGCTTATAGACGAGTGTAGGCATCTGTCGATGTCTGTGAGATTAATGGCTCAGGACAGAATCTTATAAAATAGTTTAGGTATATTTTACACTACAATGTTCCGATCTGAAACTAACGGTTTAGAGTCTCTGACATTTCAGCATCTCACTCTAAAATGTCGCCGCGCGCGCGCGTGTGTGTGTGTGAGTGTGTGTGTGTGTGTTATACAACAGCAAATCTTCGTTTTTCTTTTTTATGCTTATTCTGTTTGCTCGAGAGAAAGAAGATATATCGAAAATATTTCAGGAATTATTATACTGAATATTAATCTTATTCTCTCTGTAATAAACAGCTGTAATCTTTCCCCGTATGTAATAAAGCCCGCATGGAGCACAGGTCTGTTCACTTCCCTCAGGATAAGATGCTGCGTTACACCGCGATATCCGATAAACACAACAATAAACTGTGGAACACAGAAATGTTCTTCTTTTACTAAATAATCCTAACAGTCACAGATTACAGCTTTATATTCATGTACTCACTGTGATTTTATTCCACAAAGAACTTCATGTTTTTACTCTTCACTAAAACAACCTGCTGACTTTCACTTTCACTTCCAACTGATCTCTCTCTCTCTCTCTCTCTCTCTCTCTCTCTCTCTCTCTCACTGACTTTTGCTGTTATATCTCTATCTTTAGCTGAGCTGCTGGCTAACAGCACCGATGTAGCATTGCGAGGTCGTTTGTGATTCTGAAATTAATTTTTGTTTGATTAGTTCGCTTCATCTTTCTTAATAATTTATTATTTATTAATTGAAATAGCGTTGAACTTTGTTAAAATGACAGGCAGCGAATCAGGTAATGATTGACAGTGCTCTGATCCAATGGCGTTGGGCATTGTCAGATGTTGGGGGCGGGGCGGTTGCTATCATATTTCAAGGGAAGCCGGCAACTCGGTCCTGAGCGCATCACTGTCTTTACTGGGTGTTTTTAGGGAATATTTGAATTTATTCACAATTTAATTGGTTTAGCTACTCATATGATGATCTTTCATGATTTTCTCTAATGCAGGACACAACTGAATAAAGCGCATCAGAGGGGATTTAGAAGTGGGTACACCCAAAGCCGACTGATGAAGTGGGTATACGCTGTATACCTGTATATACCCTCCACTACACCACTGCATAACCATATACAAAATGTACAGTATAGACTTTATAGGATACAGGCATTATGGGATAATAGGGAAGATTAAACTATAGTACTTTTGGTGAGAAGTGAAATAAGTTAAATAAATAAGTTATTTTTCTTCAAAGAGAAGGTTTCAGTTCAGAGGACAGAGCTCATGCTCCCCACCTTGTTACAAAAAACAGAAGTTTAAACCGTTGTTTTTATATTAAAGATCTCTTTCTGCTATTGTGATGTTTGTCACTTACACCTTTGGTTTCTGTCACTTCTCATGGTTATAACCGTGGACAGAAGACATGTTGTCAAAGCACAAATTCATCAGGTCATATTCAGGTCAGACAGAAACATCTATACTAATATACATATTGTCACGACCGGGCCTCTGCCCTGTGCAGGGCTCGAACCCGGACTTCCGTGGTGGTGCATGCTCCTGCGCCATGGAGTAAGACCCAAATGCGGGATAAAATGAAGCACTGCTTTATTAACATAAACACAAGACATGGGGTAGACTAACTGAACACTAGACCTGACGTGGCAAGTAACTAAAACAAAAACTAGATCTAAAAACCCTTAACATAATCTATGGCAAAAAACATAACATAACCAGAACATGACATGACCACAGAACAGATTAACAATGACATGAACGCAAGGATCCTTATTTATAGGGCTAGACCAGAGAGGGCCAAACTTGGCCCGTGGTAACCTTTGATTTGGCCCGCCATACCATCCGAGAAGAGAGGGAGAGGGAGGGGGGATACCTTCGACACAGATCGTCATTTTTAATTTAACATAACATTTTCGTTTGTTTTATTGTTGAGCTACAAAAGAGTAAACTGAAATTAAATGTTTAAATTAAATGTTATAAATGAATCTGATTTTTTTTATGTACATGCGCAATTCAAGGTGCTGCGCCGCACACTTTGCGACACTCTGCGTCAATCAACGACAATGAATTAACACACGCAGTAATGGAGAAATCAAGGCAGTGGCACACAGACAAGAGAAATTTTAAAAAAGTTTGGCAAGAGAAGTTTTTATTCACTGAAGTCAAATTAAAGGCAGTATGTTTAGTTTGCAAACAATCTGTTGCTGTTTTAAAAGAGTACAATATCCATCATCATTATGAAACTAAACATTCTGCAGCTTTTTCAAAGTACAGCGGCGAGGCGCGAAAACAGAAGGCTAACGAGCTGCTCGCCAAACTTCAATCCGAGCAGAGCGCGCTGATACGCCCGTCATCAGCACAAGAAAGTGCCACACGGGCCAGTTATCAGATTTCCGCTCTAATTGCTAAAAGTGGAAGAGCATTCGCTACTGGAGAGTTCGTCAAAGAATGTCTTGTATTGGCTGCAGAAGCAATGTGTCCTTCTCAGGTACGAATGTTCTCACAAATCAGCCTGTCAAGAAACACTGTTACCTGACGCATAGAGGACATGGCTCAAGACATCGGCGAGCAAATCAAGACAAAGGCAAGTGCATTCTCTGCCTATTCAATAGACTGCGACGAGAGCACCGACATATCCGATTCCGCACAGCTGTTAGTATTTTTGTGTGGAGTAAATGAAAATTTTGAAGTGACACAAGAGCTGGCTGGCATTGAGACCCTTTTTGGTACTACTAAAGGAGAAGACCTTTTTCTTGCTGTTGAGAGAGTGTTGAAAAAAGATGAATTAATGTGGGAGAAGATGGCTGGCATTACAACTGATGGAGCGCCGGCAATGGTAGGGAGGAAATCTGGCCTTGCTACTTTGGTGTCTCAGAAAGTCAGTGAATGTGGAGGAAAAGTTGTTAAGTACCACTGCATTTTACATCAAGAACAGCTATGTGCCAAATCTGTCGGGCTTGTGGATGTGATGCGTGACATCATCAAAATTGTCAACAATATACGCTCCAATGCACTTTCTCACCGACAGTTCAAGGCACTGATGGATGAGATGGATGCGCAATATGGTGATGTGTTGTACCACCAGGAGGTCAGATGGCTCAGCCGAGGAAAAGTTCTCAGGAGATTTTTTGAGCTGCGTGAGGAGATCAGTCTTTTTCAGGAAGGCAAGAATAGTAATATTCAAGTACCCACTGATAAGAAATGGCTCTCTGACCTGGCTTTCCTTGTGGATGTCACAGAGCTGCTCAATGTTTTGAATGTTCAGCTCCAGGGAAAGGACCAGATTATCACCCAGCTTTTTGATCATGTCAGAGCCTTCAAACAAAAACTACTGCTGATCAGAAGACATCTCTCAGCAGGTAACAGTAACATTCACAGTTATAATATTCGGAATATTTTATATGAAGTTATAATTATTATTAATTGTATTTAGAATTATATGTGTACATATATGAGTTTGCATTTATATTCAGTCATGTCAGCATTGGTATTTTTGTTGTACATCAAGCTGATAAAATTTGCTTTAAAGTTTCATAAATAGTCATGAATTAATAATTTCCTTCTTTTGTCAATCTTTCTCTGTTTCTCACCCCACATGCAGGGAATTTAGCCCATTTTCCCTGTCTTGAAGAGGTAGGCATAGTGAAAGAGAAGGTCCATGAGTATGATGCTGTTCTCAGCAACCTTATCCAGGAGTTTGACAGTCACTTTGAGGACTTCAAACACAACACTTTGGACTTTGAGTTCTTTGCTCAACCCTTCACCATCAATGTGGATACAGTCAGTGATGATCTTCAGATGGAACTAATTGAGCTTCAGTGTGATTCAGAACTGAAACACAAGTTCAGATCCCTTCCCTTGACAGACTTCTACAAATGTGTTATAAGAAACAGGTACCCAAAGATGTGCAAACAGGCACAAGTGATGCTGTCTCTGTTTGGCAGTACCTACCTCTGTGAGCAGACTTTCAGTCTGATGAACTTGAACAAGTGTAAACTGAGAAGCAAACTAACTGACTCTCACCTACATAATATCTTGTCTTTGTCTGTAAGTCAGCTATAGCCCAATCTGGAAAAACTTTTGAAAAATAAGGACCAGCTTCATATCTCTCATTAGAGGTCACTGACATTGCAACCACATGGTTTTATTATTGCTTACAGCTTGACTGGTGCATTCAGCATTGAACTGTATTGAACACTGAACAATTCAGGGATTGTTTATTTTTATTGTAATAAGTTCATTGAACTACAGAACTTTACAAATAAAACTGCTCTGGTTAATCAGATTAAAGTTGTTTTCTATGTATTTTTAAATATTCTGAAATAAATGAGGGTAACCCATGGCAACTTTAATGTAATACAGATTGGTATATGATGCAACATTTACCTTTGGCCCTCGGCCCTCAGTCAAGTTTGATTTTTGGCCGTTCATAGGAAAAAGTTTGGGCACCCCTGAACTAGACATTAAGGTAAATGAGGAACAGGTGATACAACAGGAAGGAGAACAATAGGAAAGGCATGACACAAAATACATATGAAGAAGCAGTATGTATGTATGTAGGTCCGTATGTAGGACTGATTCAGCTGATTCTCAGTGGACTCACGGAGTCGGGTTATAGACTGATTCAGCTGATTCTCAGCGGACTCACAGAGTTGGGTTATAGACTGATTCAGCTGATTCTCAGGGGACTCACGGAGTCGGGTTATAGACTGATTCAACTGATTCTCAGCGGACTGATGGAGTCGGGTTATAGACTGATTCAGCTGATTCTCAGCGGACTCACAGAGTTGGGTTATAGACTGATTCAACTGAATTCTCAGTGGTCTCATGGAGTCGGGTTATAGACTGATTCAGCTGATTCTCAGCGGACTGATGGAGTCGGGTTATAGACTGATTCAGCTGATTCTCAGGGGACTCACGGAGTCGGGTTATAGACTGATTCAGCTGATTCTCAGCGGACTGATGGAGTCGGGTTATAGACTGATTCAGCTGATTCTCAGTGGACTCACGGAGTCGGGTTATAGACTGATCCAGCTGATTCTCAGCGGACTCGCGGAGTCGGGTTATAGACTGATTCAGCTGATTCTCAGCGGACTCATGGAGTCGGGTTATAGACTGATTCAGCTGATTCTCAGTGGACTCACGGAGTAGGGTTATAGACTGATTCAGCTGATTCTCAGTGAACTCACGGAGTCGGGTTATAGACTGATTCAGCTGATTCTCAGCGGACTCACAGAGTTGGGTTATAGACTGATTCAGCTGATTCTCAGTGGACTCATGGAGTCGGGTTATAGACTGATTCAGCTGATTCTCAGTGGACTCACAAAGTCGGGTTATAGACTGATTCAGCTGATTCTCAGCGGACTCACGGAGTTGGGTTATAGACTGATTCAGCTGATTCTCAGCGGACTGATGGAGTCAGGTTATAGACTGATTCAGCTGATTCTCAGTGGACTCACGGAGTCGGGTTATAGACTGATTCAGCTGATTCTCAGTGGACTCACAGAGTCGGGTTATAGACTGATTCAGCTGATTCTCAGCGGACTCACGGAGTTGGGTTATAGACTGATTCAGCTGATTCTCAGTGGACTCACAGAGTTGGGTTATAGACTGATTCAGCTGATTCTCAGTGGACTCATGGAGTCAGGTTATAGACTGATAGTTTAGTCTCAGCACATCCAAAATGCATGACCTGACATTCTTAAATGCCAAGTTACAGTCAGTGCTGGAGATTTGGACGTCACTTCCTGTGTTTGAAGCGCTTACCATGAGTTCTTGCCTGTGTTGGCGTTTTTCATTCGAAGTTTTATATGGTCTGTTTCTTTTTCTCTTTCACCTAAATTTCTTACTCTGCCAGGGTTCGTTTGCTAAATCTTTACTTGCATATCGCAGTTAATTGTTCTTTTGTTTTTCTATCGGGTGAAGCTTCCCCCCCGGTTTTTACACAGCAGTCGGAGGATAGATTCACTCAAAGGTACGTGATCATTCATTATGGCTAACTTTCAGCTTGTTCAGTGTTTGAGCTGCAGGATGTTCAGTAATTCTTCCTCCATCATTAGTGTTAATTTTACCTGTGATAAGTGTACGCTAGTTAGCTCTCTGACGGAGAAGATATTAGCTTTAGTGGTGCGCATCCAGACTCTAGAGAGGGTTAGCAATGGTGAGAGCAGTGTAGTGTCTGTAGGAGGAAGTCTGGATGCCTTAGGTGAGGTTAGTAATCCCCCAACTCCGGCATTAGAGCCCTCACAGCGGGGCGAATGGGTGACGACTTGGCGGCATAGTCGCGCAGCCAAGGCTAACGCTGAGGCTTGCCCATGGGAGCACCACTCCTCTCCGCTTCACATGACCAACAGGTTTGCTCTCCTCAGTGAAGAACCTGCTGAGAAACCTGAAAGAGCTCTGGTTATAGGAGACTCAATTTTAAGGCATGTGAAATTAGCTAGGCCTTTAGGGGCTCCAGCAGCACAGGTTAGGTGTATTCCGGGAGCCAGGGCGCCGGACATTGCAGGTAATCTTAGGGTCCTAGACAAGCACAGGTTCTCCAAGATAGTTTTCCATGTAGGAGCTAATGATATGTGCCTTCGTCAGTCTGAGGTTACTAAGAGTAATGTGGTAGAGGTGTGTAAATTAGCGAAGGTGATGTCCAATGCCGTAGTATGCTCTGGCCCCATCCCAATGCGGCGTGGCGATGTAGCTTACAGCAGGTTGCTGGATGTCCAGGTGGTGCTCCGAAAACAATGTGGGCTTCATCGACAATTGGAGCTCTTTTAAGGGCAAGGCTGGCCTGTTAGGATGGGACGGTGTCCATCTCACTCGGGACGGTGCTGCTCTCATTTCTCGCAGCATAGCACATAGTCTTAGAGCAGATCTAGTTAATCGGTGACAATCCAGGGCCAGGGAGCAGACAAGCAGGCTAATCCGACTGTCTGCTGGCTGCAAAGAGTCGTCACTCAGGGTTCATAACATTGAGACTGTGTCTGTTCCCCGAACCAAATGAAAATGTTTTAACAATCAGAAAATTTGTTTTAGTAACCTGATTAACATAAAACTAGATGATAGTGAATGCACAGCCAGCACCTTTGATCTGAAGCTAGGACTGTTAAATATAAGATCTCTGTCAACTAAAGCACTTATAATTAATGAACTGATTACTGATCAGGAGTTCAGCGTTCTTTTTTTAAAAGAAACATGGATTAAACAAAACGAGTACGTAGCATTAAATGAAGCTTGTCTGCCTGGCTATAGCTATATACATCAACCGCGTCTAACAGGCAGGGGAGGAGGTGTTGGAGTTATTCATGATAATAAGCTAAGCGCCACACAAAAACCCAGACATCAGTTCAACACATTCAAAGTTCTTTATACTAACCTAACGTATGCAACTACAGATAATAAGTTCACAGAGTCAATTCCACTAATTGTTATTTACAGACCCCCAGGGCCATACTCTGAATTCCTCAGTGAATTTGGAGATTTTACTTCAAACCTTGTTGTTTCTTTAGACAAAGCATTAATAGTAGGTGACTTCAACATTCATTTTGATAAGCCAGAAGACCCTCTGAGAGCAGCAGGTGTGTCCATCTTAGATTCATTAGGTGTTAATCAAAATGTAATAGGACCCACTCATAATGGAGGTCACACTCTGGATCTCATTTTTACATTCGGATTAAATATAGAAAACATAGTCACTCTTCCACAGTCGGAAGCTATCTCAGATCATTACCTAGTTTCATTTAGAATGCGTCTTAGTCATGAGATGCGCAACTTGGCGCATTACCGTATGAAGCGTATATTTACGTCTGCTACCGCAGAGAGATTTACCGATAGTCTCCCAGAATTATCACACATGATTGGTTCACCTTCTGACCCCACAGAACTTGACCAGGTGACTGATTACTTGGAGTCATTATTTCGGGACACCCTAGACACTGTAGCTCCACTTAAAAAGAAAAAAATTAGAGACAAGAAACTAGCACCCTGGTACAACGACCACACACGAGCTTTAAAACAATCAGCTAGGAAACTAGAGCGTAAATGGCGTCAAACTAAATTAGCAGTATTCCAGATTGCGTGGAAGGAAAGCCTTCTGAGATACAAAAATTCTCTTAGTGCTGCTAGATCAGCGTATCTCTCTGCCCTAATCGAAGATAACAAAAACAATCCAAAATTTTTATTTAGCACTGTAGCAAAACTAACCAGGAATAAAACCACTGTAGAAAAGTGCACACCATCTACATTTAGCAGCAATGACTTCATGAATTTTTTCAATGAAAAAATTGACAATATCGGGCAAAAAATTCAGACTATTAATTTAAAACCATATTATTTGATAGATAATCCTTTAGATAATATAGCTATTTCTGATCAGAGCTTAGAGTGCTTCACTCCACTTCAAGAGCCTGATCTGATTTCACTAATTTCTTCTTCAAAATCTTCTACCTGCATCCTAGATCCTTTACCCACATCTTTCCTTAAACAGATATTACCAGTAGCTACTGAACCCCTTCTAAAAGTAATGAATTCTTCTCTAAGCACTGATTATGTGCCTAAATCTTTTAAGCTAGCAGTTATCAAACCCTTGATTAAAAAACCGGACCTTGACCCCTGTCAGCTGTCTAACTATAGACCAATATCAAACCTGCCCTTTATCTCCAAGATCCTAGAAAAGGCTGGAGCACAGCAGTTCTGTTCAGACCTGCATAGAAATAACATTTATGAAATGTATCAGTCAGGATTTAGACCTCATCATAGCACAGAGACAGCACTGGTTAAAGTGGTAAATGACCTATTACTGGCTTCTGATCAGGGTTGTGTCTCCCTACTGGTGTTACTCGATCTTAGTGCAGCTTTTGACACCATTGACCACACTGTTCTACTTGATAGACTAGAACATGTTGTTGGTGTTAAAGGAACAGCCCTCTCCTGGCTCAGGTCTTATTTGACTGACCGTTATCAGTTTGTAGATCTAGACGGTGACTTCTCCATGCATACCAAGGTTATGTTCGGTGTTCCACAAGGTTCTGTCTTAGGCCCACTGCTTTTCTCCCTATATACACTATATTGCCAAAAGTATTCGCTCACCTGCCTTGACTCGCATATGAACTTAAGTGACATCCCATTCCTAATCCATAGGGTTCAATATGACGTCGGTCCACCCTTTGCAGCTATAACAGCTTCAACTCTTCTGGGAAGGCTGTCCACAAGGTTTAGGAGTGTGTTTATGGGAATTTTTGACCATTCTTCCAGAAGCGCATTTGTGAGGTCACACACTGATGTTGGACGAGAAGGCCTGGCTCTCAGTCTCCACTCTAATTCATCCCAAAGGTGTTCTATCGGGTTGAGGTCAGGACTCTGTGCAGGCCAGTCAAGTTCATCCACACCAGACTCTGTCATCCATGTCTTTATGGACCTTGCTTTGTGCACTGGTGCACAGTCATGTTGGAAGAGGAAGGGGCCAGCTCCAAACTGTTCCCACAAAGTTGGGAGCATGGAATTGTCCAAAATGTCTTGGTATGCTGAAGCATTCAGAGTTCCTTTCACTGGAACTAAGGGGCCAAGCCCAGCTCCTGAAAAACAACCCCACACCATAATCCCCCCTCCACCAAACTTTACACTTGGCACAATGCAGTCAGACAAGTACCGTTCTCCTGGCAACCGCCAAACCCAGACTCGTCCATCAGATTGCCAGATGGAGAAGCGCGATTCGTCACTCCAGAGAACGCGTCTCCACTGCTCTAGAGTCCAGTGGCGGCGTGCTTTACACCACTGCATCCGACGCTTTGCATTGCACTTGGTGATGTATGGCTTGGATGCAGCTGCTCGGCCATGGAAACCCATTCCATGAAGCTCTCTGCGCACTGTTCTTGAGCTAATCTGAAGGCCACATGAAGTTTGGAGGTCTGTAGCGATTGACTCTGCAGAAAATTGGCGACCTCTTCGCACTATGCGCCTCAGCATCCGCTGACCCCGCTCCGTCAGTTTACGTGGCCTACCACTTCGTGGCTGAGTTGCTGTCGTTCCCAGACACTTCCACGTTCTTATAATACAGCTGACAGTTGACTGTGGAATATTTAGGAGCGAGGAAATTTCACGACTGGATTTGTTGCACAGGTGGCATCCTATCACAGTTCCACGCTGGAATTCACTGAGCTCCTGAGAGCGACCCATTCTTTCACAAATGTTTGTAAAAACAGTCTGCATGCCTAGGTGCTTGATTTTATACACCTGTGGCCATGGAAGTGATTGGAACACCTGATTCTGATTATTTGGATGGGTGAGCGAATACTTTTGGCAATATAGTGTATGTTACCTCTTGGTGCAATTATTCGTAAACATGGTATTAGCTTCCACTGTTATGCAGATGACACACAGCTATATGTTTCAGCTAAATCAGATGAGAGACACCAGCTTATTAAGATAGAAGAATGTGTAAAGGACATTAGACATTGAATGGCCACTAACTTCCTCCTGCTTCATTCGGACAAGACAGAGGTGCTTGTACTAGGACCACAGGCAGTTAGAAGTGAGCTTTCTGATTACAGAGTAATGGTGGATGGTCTTCTGGTTTCATCTTGTCCAGCAATAAAAGATCTTGGTGTGATTATTGACTCTGGTCTTTCATTTGAAGCTCATGTAGATAATATCACTCGGGTAGCCTTCTTCCATCTTAGGAATATTGCTAAGATAAGAAATATGTTGTCGCGTCATGATGCAGAAAAATTAGTTCATGCTTTTGTTACCTCTAGGTTGGATTATTGTAATGTCTTACTGTCTGGATGTTCCAGTAGGAGCATACACAAGCTCCAGTTAGTCCAGAATGCAGCAGCTAGAGTCCTAACTAGAACCAGAAGATATGAACACATCACTCCTATTTTAGCCACACTACATTGCTTCCCAGTCAAATTTCACATTGATTATAAAATCCTGTTACTGACCTGTAAAGCACTAAATGGTCTCGCGCCACAGTACCTGAGCGATCTTTTAGTCTTTTATGATCCGCCACGCCTACTCCGATCAAAGGGTGCTGGTTACTTGGTAGTACCTCAAGTAGCAAAGGCTACAGCAGGGGGCAGAGCTTTCTCTTTCAAAGCCCCAAAGTTATGGAACAGCCTTCCAATTAGTGTTCGGGATTCAGACACAGTCTCAATGTTTAAGTCTAGGCTGAAGACATATTTGTTTAGTCAAACTTTTAATGTATAGTTTTCTTGGGTAAAGGAGCAGATCTGGAAGGTTCATGGTCATAGAGTGTTTGGTGACTGGGATGTTTGGATGCTGTCATCTTACCACCCTCTCAAGTCGCTCAGGTTTGCTGACTGTGAAGTGGTTGGATGCTTTATGTCCCGGGAAGCCTTCATGTCTGTGACCTTCTGGCTCTCCCTTTTAGTTATGCTGTCATAGCTAGTCTTGCCGGAGTCCCTGCCTGCACTTTACACTTAATTCTACACTGTCTTTAAGCATCACATGATCAGAAACTTAATATCTTTCTCTTTCTCTCTCTACCTTCTCTGTCGAGCTATACACCCCACTCCTGAGCTCCCAGTGTTTGCCAGTTTCCAGTGTGACCACTGCCCTACCCCTGGTTGGAGTCTCGCCGCTTGATGGTGCCCACTGGTGCTGTGGATGGATCTGTGTGGACCAGGAGACAGCCATGGACAGAGACACTTGTGGACTTTCACACCATCACAGATCTGCCATTTCATCTGTCAGCCCGTGATTGGAAAGAACTAGTGTTTATAATGACCTTAGAAACTACACTGACCTAATAGTTCCTCATGGTCATTGATTGCTGTTGTAGAAAGGACATTAATCAGCTACAGTTACATTATTTACTCTTTAGTGTCACCCAAATGAGGATGGGTTCCCTTCTGAGCCTGGTTCCTCTCAAGGTTTCTTCCTTTCCATCCCAAGGAGTTTTTCCTTGCCACCGTCGCCGTCGCCACAGGCTTGCTCATTAGGGATAAAATAGTCTAATTATAGAATTTAATAATTTATTCTTATTTCTAGTTAATTAGTTATTTTTTATTTTTTATTATTATTTTTCATTTTCCCGTCCTTTTTCTCTGTTCTCTTCTTTTGTAAATCTGCTTTGAGACAATGTTCATTGTAAAAGGCGCTATACAAAATAAACTGAATTGAATAGGCAAAGCACTTTATGTATATAGTTATACTTTTCGCACATTTTGCATTTTTGTTCAGTTTGGTTGTTTTATTCCTAATTTAAGATATTTATTTCTATTCCACTTGGATACTTTTACATTAAACATATTTAATTTTTGCTTAACAAAACTGACTTGCATGTTTTTCATTTTTATATTTGTGTTAAAGTTTGTGTGTGTGTGTGTGTGTGTGTGTGTGGCACTTTAAAATGAATTTTTATTGCCCTGGTAGGGTAAGTGTTTTTAATTTACACGGGGACATGTTTATCGTACCTGTCAGTGGCAGAACAAGTGCACATTGAACCCTGAGGCAAACATGAACGAACATGAACATGAAAAACTTGCAATTACTATTACATACACACCATAATATAACAGTACATAACTATACTCATTAAATTATTATAACTTATAATCACCGACATTAATCCCACCATTCATTTACTATAGGGTGAAAAAAAATCCACCATTTCCCACCATGATTAGAGTTTGTACAGGAAACGAGGGCTATAAAAAAGTCACTGACTCAAAAGGAATTACTGACTCGATTCATTTCAGTGAATGAGTCAACAAAACCAGAGTCTTTAAAAAGAATCATTTTTACCACCACTGCATGGTGACTGGGATGACTGACTTTAACCAAAAGGACACTGAGAAATTTGCAAGCCAGAAATAAAGGAGGCCTGTGATTAGCCAACTTTCCAGTGTGTGTGTGTGTGTGTGTGTGTGTGTGTGTGTGTGTTTAATGATTACTTTCAGTACTTCATTACTGATTATAAATCCACAATGAACTCAGCTTCACTGATTCATAGTACATTATTGCATGCTTTAACATTTTGACTTTAACAGTAACATTTTCAATATCTTCTCTATAGCTAGTGTTAGTCCTGTTTACTGCTCTGTGACCTCAGCATAATAATACCCCATGTTTGCATGCTAACAGTGCACAATGAAACAAGTGTCAGCAGGGAAAATGTCATATTTTTATATGGCTAAAGAGAGTGCTGAGAACTTATACCTAAAAAATACAAGTACATGTGTCCAAATGTTACTCATTACTCATGTTTTACCTTATAATACTCATGTATTAGAAAGTAAAAACTAAATATTTTTAACTTGTGATATTAATTTTATGTTTTGATTTGAAAAATAACATTTATAACTTACCTAAAAATGAGATGATTTTTAATTCAATGTAACTGCACCATTCTGCCTGAAAACATCATTTAATCTTGGCATGTTTTCAGAATTTAAGATAGATTTTGACTTGCTGAATAGCCAGTTATGGACTTGATAATGTTAAATAATAAAAATAAAATTAGAGAAAAATTACATTTATTTACACCAGCATATTGAAACATTTTACTGTTGCTGGGCCACAACAAATATTTAATCTACTAAAATGATGTACAGTGAGAGGTTGCTACCTCACAGCTTGTAACAGCACGCTGTTATCCAGAACACCAGAGGGAGCCCTCTCCCGAGTACTAGCACCCACGAACTACACTTCCGGTGTCTGCTCGGACATATAAGTGCCGTGCTCCATTTGTTACACGTGAAGTATCGTTCCCTTGTGACGTACCAAGCCTTTAATGATTACCGCTCGATTGATATTGCTGTGTATGATCCTTGCCTGTTCTAGTTTGACTAAGAGTTTTGGTTTTGGTTTCAAATGTTTTGCTTTACCAGCACATCACCAGAGGCGAGAGGACACTGTACCACTACTACACTTAGTTTAAGGACAGCTACAAGGACCATGTCACCATCTTCCTTATGCCTAGATGTGTATAAACAAAGGGCTCACCACCAGGAACATGGTGGAGCAGTCTGTAATCCCCACATACTTCAAACAGTCCACTATAGTTCCTGTTCTGAAGAAACCTCAACCCACCTGCCTCAATGACTATCGCCCACTAGCCTTTACCTCCACTGCGATTAAATCCTTCAAAAGACTGCTCAGAAAATTCATCCCTTCTTCATTACCCCAACACCCTTGACCCACTACAGTTTGCTCTACTAAGCATGCCACTGCACACCTCCATCATACAGCCCTAAACCACCTGGATAGCAGAAAGGGGAATTATGTTAAAATGCAGTTTGTAGACTACAGCTCAGCATTTGGCATAATTCCTGCCATACTGACCTCTAAGTACTGGGTCTCCAACTACCTGACAGACAGTGTGGGAGTAATTTTTGAAAGGCTTAAAGTGTTTAAAGTGTATTTGAATGTTTTAGAGTGTTCATGGTGTATTTGAATACATTCTTGTTTGTGTTTGTATAAAATAATAAGAATCAGATGACAGCATGATTGAGTTGTCAGGCACCATTTATTCACCAGGCTGTACAGGTTTGACAATATAGGGTTTAACACGACATGAAGGTCGAGAAGTTTAGGTGCGCGGTACTCTGTGGTACTCTGTACTGAGATTGCACGGCCTGTGTAGAGTGAGCAACGGTGGGGGTTAAATCAGTTTGGCAGGCTTTGTCGGCAGTAGATGAAACTTTAATAGTAGTTTCAACCCTGGTATGGCCAGAGTTGGAGTTGTGCCCAGGGTCATCGTGCCCAGCTATAGGCGAATTGGTACCTTGAGAAGAAGAAAGCTGGGCTCAAAGTACATGCACAGCATGGCGTAGGGAGTCAGGAGTTGAAGGAGCTGTTAGTGCGTCAAAGAAAACGCAATTAAAACTGCAGGCTAGTGAAAAAGTAAAAGAAAATAGAGTAATAAATTAAAATTAAGCAATCAAAGACAGAGCAGTGGCCCTGAAACTCACCCATGCTGTCCTCGGAGGTCAAAATGAACTGGCTGATGAAAGCAAGCTGGAAAAGTCCCATTGATAAGGGGCAAAAACGCCCATTAATTTATATAACTAACCACGAAAAACTAATCATAATGGAACATGAAAAAATTAAAAAGTATAAGATAATGGTGTCCAAAAAGACCCTGATATTCCAAAAAGAAAATAGGTGGGACTTTCTCAGTAAAGAGGGTTTGGTTTGAATATTATGAAAAGATAAGAGAAAAGAATAAAAGACTATGTTTTGTGATGATTATTTCAGAGGATGTTGGGATGTTCACTCGTGAGCAACTCAATTCTTGTAACCAGCGCTGATTGCAAATAAAATCGTGTATCTGCATTCATCCAGTCTGCAAGATTCATCTTCTTTAGTTAGAGTCTTGCTCAAACTGAGCTGTCGGGTCAATGTGGAGTTGGAGTCAGATATTAGCGAGGTGTTAATCAAGTATTAAATAGAGCGTTATAGTATCAGACAAAACTATTTTCCACAACAGACAGACCACAAACAGTACTAGTGGACAAACATCTCATCCTCCCTCACCCTCAGCACTGGAGACCCCCAGGATTATGTCCTGAGCCCCCTGCTGTACTCACTGTACACATATGATTGCATGGTCACTTCCAACTCCACCTCCATCATAAATCTTTCTGACAAAACAACAATGAGCTGCCAACCTAGAGGGGATTAATAGCCCGGAAGTGCCAGGGGAGCAATTTTCTCTTGAATGTCAGCAAGACAATGGAGATGATTGTGGACTTCAGCACGAAGCAGGAGAGGAACTACCAGCCACTTATGATCACCAGGAGCCTAGTGGGAAGAGTGGACAGTTCCAGTTTCTAAGTGTTTACATCATGCAGGACCTGTTATGGTTCTGTCACATCAACACCATGGTGAAGAAGACCAGTTTCTCAACCACCTCAGATGCTTAAAGGACTTTAAACTGCCCTCTCAGGTGTTATGGACTTTCTACATCTGCCCTACTGAGAGCATCCTAACAGGAAGCATCACAGCCTGGTTTGGGAACAGCACCAAACAGGACAGGTGAGCGCTACCATAGTGGCTGTTTGGTGATCTTGAGAAACACTACTTGCTTTTGTCATTTTAAATGAGATGGATGTGAAATGTAATGTTGTACCTGAATAAAGATGAAACTCTTTCGTACCTCAATCTGGATAAGATCTTCTGCTAAATGCTGTAAATGTAAATCCAGTCAGCCTCGATCCTGTCTCTGCACTACATGATTAGGGGGCAAATAAAAAAAAAGGTATTCATTACTAATTAAATTAATCATTAATAAAATCATAAAATAAAGTAGTAACTTTAAACTTTATCATTTTTTCTATACTTCTGTAAAGCTGCTTTGAGACAATGCTCATTGTTAAAACCGCTATATAAATACACTGAACTGAAATAAATTAGCACAATGATTTAGTCAATGATCTTAACTAGGTTAAATGCAGTAGCGTTAACATTTAATGATCCAGCAGCTACAGGATAACTTTACTGTCCTCAATATGCTCATATTGTGTAGTTCTTTAACTCTGTAGTCATTCAGATAATAAATGTTATCTACTTAATTTATAGTTACAGCTGAGGGGAGAAAAATTCCACACTTCACTTCTCAATACATTAAAAATGAATGTAGAGAAACACTCAGTAGTTTCCACAATTGATGTAAAAAAAGAGAAAGAGAAATTAATTTAGTAATATATATATATATATATATATAAAACGTCTCTATTTTTAATGCTGTCTGTTGAACTGCAGTAATGATCACTGTTTTCTCATTCTTTTTCTTACTGCAGCTCGAATTTCTCACTTTACCACTATTTCTCTAAATTAAATCAGAATAAAATCTCTACAATAGCGGATGAGATGAAGATCCGTGGAAGATGCTAACGATGCTAAAGGCTGAGGTGAAAATACACCGGGCGCGCGCAAGCGGCGGGAAAACCTTTGGGCGTGGTCTCGCGCTCCCCGCAGTGTGTCAATAAGAGATAACACTTCATGTAGGGTCACACTGCTGCCTGTGGGGGGAGGGAGGGGGAGGGGTGTAGTGCGCAGTGCGGATTGGGACAGAGCCGATAAAACACACTAACATAAATACTGAAGAAAAAATCGATTAATTGCCTACAGTTCTTACATTAATAATAATAATAATAATAATAATAATAATAATAATAATAATAAAACCCTTCTGAAGATTTTGATTATCCCCAGAATCCATTTCATATTTATATATATATGTATATTACAATAATAAGAATTTATAAGAATAAAAACATTTGTAACTATATAATGAGTTAAATGTCTTCGAGCACCGTCATCTGCAAATGTAACAAAGAAATAAGAAATAAGTCACGTGGACATTAGATAAGATTTAGATGAACAATTCAATAAATAAATGTCTATTATATAAGCCTTTTTTATCATGAAGCACAGCCGCATGAAATCTACATCATCTTAAAAATATCTTCTAAAATTCATCTTGTTAAATTATTCCAAGGAAGTGGAAAACATTAAAAACTCTCGTCTTTCTTTAAAACCTGCTGGTATACAATGAGACAATATGTTTTTATCCCTAAACACAATGATCTTCCTTTAATTTAGTAATTTAACAATCAATTATTTTAATTCATTTAATTATCATTTATTTAGATAATTAAGGACATTTATCACTGCTCTTAGATGTAAATTAACAAATCATTTAGTTCATCTGTTCAACTTGTTTATGAACTATGTGTGGTTGTAAAATATCAAAATGTCATGCGACATGCAAAAACAGTAACTGAATGTTAAATGTAGATCTATTGATTGCTAATTATGTGAAGATATTTTTGTAGTTTTAGCCTTAATAATAATAATAATAATAATAATAATAATAATAATAATAATAATAATAATAACGTCATATTTGTTCAAAATATTCACCGTAATAGAGTGCCAAATGTAACAGTACAGCTTAATATAGTATCTTTCAGCATTTATTTACCCCTAGGTGTCGCTGTGGAAAAGGGAATGTAAGATACAGACACTCCTACATCAGGTACTTATAGTTGATACACAGTTAAAAATGTTCTAATACAATGTGGTTACCACTTTAAATTCCTATGTGGTGCAAATTTCAGGGCCAATGAAATTAAATCTTCCACCTCAGTCGCCTTTAGTGTCTTGAAATTCCTGAAATTAGAATGAAATAATCACTGTTATTCTCTGCATTGTAACTTGTACATTGTATATAAATTTAGGTTAAAGAATTTGAGTTAGATTTGAGCTACCGAATTAATCAGTTGTTCAGAACATAAAAACTCAATAAATTTTATTCTACAATGTAATATACAACACAGTTATCTTTTATATCACCATTTTTAATATAGCAATGTAATTTAAGCTCACCGATCACAATAGGGCAAATCCTGAGGTCTTGGAAGGCAAGTTTATTTTTTCTCCCTTTCAGGCTGTATGCACTCAACATTTTGTGTACAGCCACCTCTGGATTTGCTCCACCAAGGGAGCGTAGGTAGTTCATCTAAAAGCATGTTAAATAAATAAATAAATAAATAAACAAACAAACAAACAAAAATACATGTGTACATGCACAAAATTGTTGGTATCCTTCCATTAAAGACAGAAACACCCACAATGGTCACTGAAATAACTTGAAACTGACAAAAGTAATAATACATAAAAATTTACTGAAAAGTAACTAATGAAAATCAAATGAAATATGAAATCATTGCTTTTGAATTGTGGTTCAGCAGAAGCATTAAAAATGAGCTAATGAAACTGGTCTGGGCAAAAATGATGGTACCCCTAGAAAATAACTTGACCATAGGGACATGTTAAACTAAATTGTGTCCTGTAATTAGTATCACAGGTGTGTGTACATATGTGTGTATTCTGATGTGAGCATTTTATTTGTTTCTGGATAAAATTATCTGCTTTGGATAAAAGTGTCTGGAAATGCAATGCAATGGTAAATAATTACTAAAAGCTTTAATAAGATTCAAGATTCAAGAAGCTTTATTGTCATTTCAACCACATATAGCTGACGCAGTACATAGTGAAATGAAACACCATTTCTCCAGGACCTGGTGCTACATAAACATACAACAACAAGTTCAACACAAAACAACAAACAACACCACAGAGCTAGGACAGAAGTTTGTCTTAGCCACGTAAAGTGCACAGTGTGCAGCTAGGTGCAAACAGAGCATAGACAAGACAGTGCAAAAGACAATAAATACAAGAAAGACAACACAAAAGAACACAGGACACTTAGCGCCGAAAAGAAAGAAAAGAACATGTGTAATGGAATATAAGTGAAATAAAATAAGATAAAGTGAAATGATGTAAAAAAAATATTGTGCAAAAATATTGTGCAAAAATACAACAGCAGCTGTTGAGGTAGTGCAAATAGAATAAACATAAATATAACTATAGCAGCAGATGACAGGTAGAGGTAGTGCAGTAAGTAATGAACAATATAAATTATGTGTGTGCGTGTAAATAAATGTGTAAAATGTGTAAAAATAATTTAGAACTATATTTATTACCATCTCTCTCCTTTTCTCCTTCAGTTCTAATTTTTGGTCAAATTGCTGAAACTCTTCAGGAGTTTGGACATGGTCCCTTTTCTAAAATTTCCTCCTCTGCCTCTCCACCTGGCACAGCCACAGCAGCCAGTATTCTGTGCTGCATACAGAGGATGTCTTGCTGGGTCTCAATAAGCTCTTGCAGCTTTTGCAAACCCTTTGTGCGATAGCCGATAGAAACAAATTAAACATGGATTCAGTTCCTTAAACATGTATGTGTCATTGTGTCAAAGAGCTGCTGTTGTAGCTTACTCTTGGTGGCTTCCTCTGATGAGGTCTGTGCCTGCAGTTCATTCAAGAGGAACATCCAACACTGCTGTGGATAAAAATCAAAATACTTATGTTTCAAAATATTACATACATTTTATTGAACATAACAATGACACTATGTTACAGACATTGATGGGGGGGGGGTGACACATTTGTCACTGAAGATTCTAATAATGACTCCTCTGCTGCTGCAAAAAAAAAAGATATACAGATGTAGGTATAAATAAACATTAAAAATCCTTATTAACTTAATTTTTTTTCATTCACCTACATAATAAATCAGGAGATCTAGGCATTTCCTGTTCCTGTTGGTCTATGGGAGAGAGAGAAATATAAAAATATATTGCTTATTGCTTTAAATCAATTCTGAATTTTTGAATGATATCTGAATTATATATATATATATAACCTTTATATATATCTAATAACCTTTGTCTTGAGGATATGTTTTGGGGAAAGGCTGATATAAAAATACAATAGAAATAGGAAAAAGCATCTATTAGTTTACTTTGCATTTTAGAGCTTATATGATTATGCATGGCCTTGATGCCCGATGATGCCTGTGAACCTTGTGAACCTTTTACTGTGCTATTTTCTTCAAAATTCCACAACATAGAAAATACTGTAATTAACTGTATAAATTTCTTTAAGTGTTTTTAAGACTTGGTCTTCAATTGGAATTTTGTTTACAGTCATTAATTGTCGAACCATTTTGGTACAATTTTGCAAATGGTATTTTTTAGTGCAAATCTTTAAACTGAACATTTATAACATAGCTGGTCATTCTTTGTAATTCCTGGTAGTATACCTAATAGTTTTATTATTGTGTTAAATTACTAAAGAATGAAATATAATAATGGAAGGACATGACATTACCTAACTAATATATAATGTAATATCTATCCAGCATGTCATGGAAAAATGGCATAAAAAAAAATCTTTTCCCAGGTTTGAGAGCAAATCTCTTTTTTATTGTTTTCTAAATAGAATGGAGTTAGTGATGTAAAGTACACTATTCTGACTTTGTTAAAAATATTACTTAATACTCATTAGTCATTATTTTCCCTTTCCTGTCCACTATTATCTTGCTGTGTATAATGCAGACTGGTTTTCTTACCGTTTTTTACTCAGTTGCTAAAACACTAAACCCCATTCTCTGAACTAAACGCTCAGTCTCCTAAACCCATTTGTCGAGTCAATCACTATTTTGGCAAAACCTTAAACAAGTTCTAGTAGTTAGACAACATATGCAAATCTCATCCACTCTTTCTGCAAAATGCTAAACACACTCTCACTCATCAAAACACATTTCACACTGTGATGCACTCATGCTGCAAAACATGAGCAGCAACTTAAACATAGCTACAACACAGATGCCATTGTTTACACACAACAAATCAAAACTCTTCACACTTTTTCCTAATGATATGATCAAAACACAGAATATAAGACAGGCAGAATGCACAGGGGTTTGTTTTCCACACTTGGTTTTAACATGTGGTCAACCACGGTTTGGTTTGGTTTGGTTTTGTTTTAGGGAGGCTGGGAACAGGATCCAACCTAACTTGAGCCAATAAACTGTAACCAGTGCCATCCAGACATTTTGAAATGAGAATAGGTAAGTAAACCTACCCTGTTACCGTTCATTCTGAAGTTGAATACAATTAATATAATGTTCTGAAAAATAAATTCCCCAGCCTTCTGTATATAGTGTACATGTGTAGTGAATATGCATACAGTTTATACAGTATTTGTGCACATATATGTATGTGTGAGAGCTAAGACAAACTGCTGTGCCCTCCACTGTACACTAAACATGCAAAAGACACAAGATAGTAATGTTTTGCATTTGTCACATCCATGTGTAGTTGGAGTGAATGTGGCTGATCATTTGATGGTTTTTGCGGAGATGTGAAGTGTTTGCTTTTGCTAGATAAGTGTGAGGTGTGTGTGTGTGTGTGTTCAGAGATCATAAACATCAAAAGCACTGAGATTTGATCTCATGACTTTCCAAATCATGTCCAATGTCCTAACCACTAAAATTTGCAGTTGCACATTATTTCAGAGTGAACTGTAATGGGACTTTCATGTAGAGTTTCTGTTCTTTGGGCTTTTACCATAAAACTGCTGTATTTTTACAGTATGAAAGTGCTGAATATACAAATATACTGTATTATTTACAGTGTACAATATGTTCATTATTGGGATTTATTTATTTGTTATTATTTGTTAGTTATTTTGTGAAATTTGAAAAATGCCTGTATTGTATACAATAAACATTTTCTTCTGTAATCGCTGGATCTGTTGTCCATTTCTTTTTTTGATGAATGGGTGAAAGTTTAAAACATGCACCTTAGCAACTGAGAAAAACTTTAATTTAAAAGAATTTCCTACAGCATTTACAATAATTCTTTATGTTGCAGTCTTGTCATGCTTTCAGGCTGAGAAATATGTAGACTTTTACATACAGTGTATACTGAGCTGTGGTTGATGGTAGAGACCAGAGGTGCCAGGTTTCTACAATCACCTTTAGTGCCTACCTGTGAAAAAAGACCAAAACTTAGCCTCTGAGGAGATTTCAGTGTCAGACTGAAATCTACTTGGCTTTTTGTGTGCCCTTTTTTTATTTGTTGTGTCCTCACTTTCAGTGTTTGAGGTCTCAGCAACACGACAGCATTTCTGGACAGCTTTGGTATATGAGTCTGAAAAAAAAATAGGTCGTTGTAAAATATTAATATAATTATGTCATTTTAGCAGTAACCAGAAAACGTATTAACATTGTCTTTATAAATAACAGACAACACACTGAGACCTGAATTACTATCATTATTACCTGTTTTTAGCCAAATCCTCTTTATTTGGAATCGCCTCCACTGTTGCTTGTCAGGCAGTGCGTTATTTTAGACCAACTGCCTTGTTTTGGAAAATGTCCAGTAACAGAACATTCCCTGTAAACAATTGCCAATTATAAATATCAATCGGATTTAAGTATTGTAAGTTAATGCTACTTTAAAGCTTAATAAATACAAAAGCATACTTCAGTGGTTTCTTCCAACCAAGTGGTGGGAATCATTTCCACTGAATCGTCATCTGCAAATTCCACCAATGCAATTTTTTTTGTCTCCATCTGTCTAGAGATAAAACAAACAGACAAATTAGTAGATAAATTAATTAATTAATACAACAAATACATTTATTCAACAACTTATTTCTTATGATAACAGGTTTTGATTACTGTCCTCTTTGGCCTACCTGTTTGTCATGAGGGAGACGTTGGAGACTGGTACAATGATGATAAGTTCTTGATTGTCTGAGTTTTGTTAGGTTGTGAGCTATGGTAAGTTTGTCGTGTGTGTGTGTGTGTGTGTGTGAAATAGAGAGAGAGAAAGAGAGAGAGAGTTAAAGCTTATGCAGGATGGCCAAAAAAATTATCTCTTGTTTTTTTCTACCATTATGGCCGTTCTTGTCAGCTGCCATTCTGGGACGAGTTTCATTACTGATCGTCTTGAATGAACTTTAAAACAGCCAATAATTCGTGGAACCAGACTCATCCAACTCATCTCTCTCTTCTATGGCCTCACAGCATTTTCCTTCTCCAAGAATAAAGGCATTGTTTGGTCTTGTGATTTTGGACTTTGTGACTATCACAGATTGCGTCTGTGGACAATGTGAAATCTCCACGAAACGCTTAGCCACTTGAATAAGAGGCTGTTTTCCTGACCTTATGAGTTGCTTGAGCTTTGCAAGAAAATTTTCAAATGGGAAAGCACTGCAAGCATCAAGAGTGCCAAAATTCATTGCCTCTGCTGGTAGATGTACCACTGAATGGATGATGTACACCATGAAATGGTCTCCAAATAGCTCTTTTGTTTTTGCAACAAAATAAGTCATCAGCTCAGAGCTATAGCTGTTGTATTCCACTGCCAAGTTAGGTGAAAGAAGAAGGCCCAAGGCAACACTGAATATCATGAAATGGTCGTACAGTTGATCAGCTAGAATTCCCTTTAATGCAATCTTGCCAGTGTACACAGCAAACTGCCTCAGTTCAGTTGCCTTCCACCTATCTATGTCTTCTAGACGCCATGGTTTTCTTGCAAAACTGCTTGGAATGCTCTTCCTGTATGACAGCAGCCTTTGGGACACTTCATCAATTTGTCCAGCAGACATTCGCACATTCCGGTCACCTCTAATCCACTCTGTGATCATTTTTTGTAACCCCCAGGCAGGCTTCGTGCATGTAGTCTATTGGAAATTGGTCAATCATGTCCAATGGCAGCAAAATCCAAGCCTCGTGTTTAGTCTCCCTGTGGGATGAGTTGCATGTACATGGTGACATGACTGAACTGGAAAGTGTTCTGCTTATATTCTATAAAATATAACATGAACATTTAAAGTCCTGTGACAGACGTGTTTGGTTAAACTATACTTTCAGTGAAATGTTAGAGAAATTGTGCGATAATCAACATTTGGTTGAACTTTATGTTTGTCTAAAAGATCTGAGGTCATTTTCCTAGTCGCAGTGTTGGAGTGATTGTGGCTTTTAGGTCCGTGCATGCTGGTCATTATTTTATCTTCTTTATTTATATATCTGCTGGAAATGTCTCTCCTGTGAAGGTGTTGGGGTTATCACGGCACATGAGACTCTAGAGAGACTTTTACATGTTAAAGCAAATCTCTCCTACCCTACTATAAAGTAGGTAAAAGCAGTGTGTGTGTATGGTAGTGTAGTGAGGATTGTATCAGTAGAGGAGAAATCCAGCAGGAGAGGATGACCTACTGCTGCCGCCGTGATGCTGCAGGACAGAAATACCGGACACTGCGCTGTCCCACAAGGCAACAGGACTGGGGTTTCTTCTGGTCAAACAACACCTGATTAGGTGGATAACTTTTCGAAGGTTTAAGAAAGGAAAAAGACATTTGCAAGTTGAATGAATGAATGAAAGAATGAAAGAATGAATGAATAAATAAATAAATAAATAAATAAATAATTTGCTCGTAATCATCGTATGTCACATGAAAATGCCAACATGGTGTATTATTATGTTCAGCTTGTACTACACACATACTGATGAGTACCAATGAATGTACCAGGTACTCTCACCTACTGATTTTGGATGCAGGCCTAGGGAAAAGTTCGTCTAAATACATCACACACTGACAGAGTTTCCAGAATGACTTTACACTTTAAATGAACATCAACCAACTTACCTTAGATTACTACACAGATGAAAGATAATAATCAGCGACGACCGTCAATTTCCCCTCAACTAATCTAACACTAAATATTACAAATATGGACAAATAAACTAGAACTATTACTATTAACTACTAATAGAACTACACACTAAATATATTAAAACAACTAAATACTAAACACTAAAAATAAATTTTACAAACAGTCAGTGTTGGGGAGTAACTAGTTACATGTAACGGCGTTACGTAACTTAATTACAAAATAAATGTAACAGTAACTCGTTACAGTTACTTAGAAAAATATGTAATTAAAATTACAGTTACTTATGAAAATGTTAAAGATTACAAATAGAGTTACATCTGAATATTTTCTTTAAAAAAGTAGGATATGTTGAATAATATTAATTTGTTGTTCGAGTTTGTTAAAGCGGTGCTATTCTGATGATTTTGATTGGTTCTCTGGTTTGAATTTGCGGAGCGTCTGCCAATTACGTTAATCCACATTGCTGTGGAAAGCTTTAGGCTAAAACACTGTCTGAGAGTGACCACCATGGCGAGAGATAAAAATGCATTTCAGTCCTGGAAATTTACACAGTTCTGTGTGTGTGTGTGTGTGTGTGTGTGTGTGTGTGTATTAAACACCAACACTGTCCAAACAGAACAACTGATTCATTCACGGTATTATATTCTAATTGTTTAGAGTTTTACTAAACCAGATACAAATTGGCGTGTGTGTGTGAGAGAGAGAGAGAGAGAGAGAGAGAGGGAGAAAGTGTGTATGTGAATATGTGTGTGTGTTAGAGAGAGAGAGTGAGAGAGAGAGAGAGAGAGAGAGAGAGAGAGAGAGAGAAAGTGTGTATGTGAATATGTGTGTGTGTGTGTGCGTGTGTGTGTGTGTGTGTGTGTGTGTGTGTGTGTGTAATTGGGAAAGAGTGAGTGAGTCAGTATCTGTTAACACAGTGGTAAATAAAGCAGATGTTTCTCAGTCACTTGTCCAGTTGTGTTGTATTTCTGTTGGTGTGTTGTGTCATGCTGTTATTATTTATTATTATTGTATTATCTGAAATCCAGAAATGATCAGAGTCATGAACTGCAGTGTAAGAATCAGCTGACATGAACCCAGTGTGTGTTAGATACAGAGCCGGAGCTGTTCCTCTGTTTTATTCACATGAACCCAGTGTGTGTTAGATACAGAGCCGGAGCTGTTCCTCTGTTTTATTCACATGAACCCAGTGTGTGTTAGATACAGAGCCGGAGCTGTTCCTCTGTTTTATTCACATGAACCCAGTGTGTGTTAGATACAGAGCCGGAGCTGTTCCTCTGTTTTATTCACATGAACCCAGTGTGTGTTAGATACAGAGCCGGAGCTGTTCCTCTGTTTTATTCACGTGAACCCAGTGTGTGTCAGATACAGAGCCGGAGCTGTTCCTCTGTTCTATTCACATGAACCCAGTGTGTGTCAGATACAGAGCCGGAGCTGTTCCTCTGTTTTATTCACATGAACCCAGTGTGTGTCAGATACAGAGCCGGAGCTGTTCCTCTGTTTTATTCACATGAACCCAGTGTGTGTCAGATACAGAGCCGGAGCTGTTCCTCTGTTCTATTCACATGAACCCAGTGTGTGTCAGATACAGAGCCGGAGCTGTTCCTCTGTTTTATTCACATGAACCCAGTGTGTGTCAGATACAGAGCCGGAGCTGTTCCTCTGTTTTATTCACATGAACCCAGTGTGTGTTAGATACAGAGCCGGAGCTGTTCCTCTGTTTTATTCACATGAACCCAGTGTGTGTTAGATACAGAGCCGGAGCTGTTCCTCTGTTTTATTCACATGAACCCAGTGTGTGTTAGATACAGAGCCGGAGCTGTTCCTCTGTTTTATTCACATGAACCCAGTGTGTGTTAGATACAGAGCCGGAGCTGTTCCTCTGTTTTATTCACATGAACCCAGTGTGTGTTAGATACAGAGCCGGAGCTGTTCCTCTGTTCTATTCACATGAACCCAGTGTGTGTCAGATACAGAGCCGGAGCTGTTCCTCTGTTTTATTCACATGAACCCAGTGTGTCAGATACAGAGCCGGAGCTGTTCCTCTGTTTTATTCACATGAACCCAGTGTGTGTTAGATACAGAGCCGGAGCTGTTCCTCTGTTTTATTCACATGAACCCAGTGTGTGTTAGATACAGAGCCGGAGCTGTTCCTCTGTTCTATTCACATGAACCCAGTGTGTGTCAGATACAGAGCCGGAGCTGTTCCTCTGTTTTATTCACATGAACCCAGTGTGTGTTAGATACAGAGCCGGAGCTGTTCCTCTGTTTTATTCACATGAACCCAGTGTGTGTTAGATACAGAGCCGGAGCTGTTCCTCTGTTCTATTCACATGAACCCAGTGTGTTAGATACAGAGCCGGAGCTGTTCCTCTGTTTTATTCACATGAACCCAGTGTGTGTTAGATACAGAGCCGGAGCTGTTCCTCTGGATCTGTGTAAATGTACAGAAATCCGGGGAAGTGAAACAGCTGAACCTCAGCTCCATCCAGGGAAAGAAAAGATTTGGAATGCAAATGTTCATGCAAAAGCCGGCGACACGGCTCGAGTTCTGGAGTGAAAAGAGAATAACTGGCAACAAGATTAGCCTGAAATTCAACTAAATTTATCAACATTACAATTCTTATTACTGAACAATTTACAGAAATGTAGAGATTTCTGTGCAGTGTTTATACAACATGACGACACACACACACACACACACACACAGTTTAGATTGAAAGTAAGAGCTCTTGACTGTGTTAGTGATGAAGTGAAGAATGTGAGTCTGGCGCCTCCCTGTGGTCGAATTACAAAACTGCAGAGTGTCTGGGATTTACACCAAAAACCCGTGTGAAGTGTAGAGAAAATCCATCAACAAACACAATCACTTACTAACTACTGCTGTAATAGATCATCAATACTGACTCCTACTGACTCTGTCTGCATGTTTATTACATTTATACAACATTTCAGTACAAATCAACTGTTAGTGTTTCTCTCTCTCCCTCATTCTCTCTCTCTGCCCCTATCTCTTTCTCCCTCTCTTTCTGATTATCCTCAGAATCTCAACATTAGTTTGTATGAATCTGTTTCATTTACTATATTTTTGCTTTCACAAAGTTGCTGCCAGTCAAAATTGACCTTTAGACTCGAAGTATTACATCATTAAAACACTTTACTTAACACTTTATTTAACACTTATGTGTTTAACATTAAGTAGTTTGTCTTCTTTAATTATTTAGTTTTATTTCACATTGTGTCTGTGAAGTTCAGTGAACAAGTTCAAACTTCAAAATACCAAATTTATAATGTAAAATCACTGGATTCATAATTCACACTGCTTCCTCTCTGTTCTGTGTCTTTGTTCCTTCTAGTGTACAGAGAACTCAGCTTCCAGAGAGAGCTGTTTATCAGGTCAGTTATCACCAGTGAAGAAATGGATCAGCGTGTGGATTTATTTATATCTGTAAAATCAAACCAGATAAAATGTTCAACACTGTACCCTGTGTCATTTCTCTTATCCATTTATTTGATCACATTTAGTTTAACTGAATAAACACAAGAAATATGAGATAAAAGTAGAATAATCATGAATGATCAGATTAGTGCAGTGGTTTTTCTGTAGAACAGAAACAGATCAGGTCAAAGTTCACTTCTGTTAAATCTGATCCACAAGAAGTTATTAACATGCAGTGATGAGTTACTGTTGGGGTTTAATTCTGATCCTATATTCTGAGGTTATATTCTATGTGTTTCTGTCAATACGATTACCAACATGCTGCTGATTTGATCATTTACATTACTCTCACACTGCACTCTAACACTCTGTGTGTTCAGGTTACTTACATTAGCCATCCTCCTGAACGCTTCAGTATCTCCTCCAGATCTCTGACTGAATTTTTCAGTTTATTCAGACTCAGATCCAGCACTTTCAGATGTGAGGAGTTTATCTTCAGAGCCTCAGTCAGAGCAGCACAGCCTCTATCTGTTATTCTGCACTTTATTAACCTGCAGAGAGAAAAGATTTTAGTTTCTTTACTTCACAGAACTAAATAATGATGAAGGCATGTGTGTAAAATGAGAAGCATAAATATAATAGTAAAGTATTTATCTACATTGTTATTGTGTATTAGAAAAGATGTGTGTATGGTCTGTGAAAAACAACTCTAAAGTGTAATCCTGCATCATTATAAAGATTATTTAAGTTTCATCACATCACTGAGTTCAAATAAATCTCACACTTGATTCACTTCCTACTGAAATCCACTTCCCAGTAGAGCAAAGCACCTCACTGCTATAACTACTGTATACCTCTCACTACTTGTTCCTAATCCCACATCCTCCTCATCACCAGAGTTCAAATAAATCTTTATTTAATCTTTATTACTGATAATAAATCTAATCTAGAGAGCAAGTTAGACACGTTAGTTAGACATTACTAGCTAGGACTGGGAAGAGCTTTGTTCTGGTTAGTGATTTTTATTAGAAAGCTGTTTCATCACATCACTGAGTTACTCACCGCAGTTTCTCCAGTTTACACTCGTGTTTCTTCAGTAGATCACAGAGCTTCTTCACTCCTGAGTCTCCCAGTTCACAATAACTCAGATTCAGCTCTCTGATGTGTGATGGATTTGTACAGAGAGCTGAAGACAAATCAGCACAGGATTTCCCTCTTACACTCTTCCATAGTCTGCAGAAAAGGAAACAGAGTTTAGTCCAACATTAGAGAAAGAAAGGATGTAGAAATGACTGAAGTAAGAACACTAACACATTTCTAAACTCTACTTTCTGTTCTTCTAGATTATTTTCTTTCTCCTGGTTTTTATCAGACTCACAGTGCTGGGCTTTAACTAAAAATATCATTCTAACCACCAGGAGTATAATAATATAGTAAATGTAAAATTTGATATGATTTCAGCACAGCACTGTCTGAATCTGTGCCTCAGGTTTCCATTTTAAACTGATGAAAGTATTTGACACTAGAACAGTAGGAGAGAGCGGGGAACAACAGACAAAGTAAACTAAAGAAACAACTGATAAACAAACGACAAACTGCATTATAGAAATATAAAATGTGCGTCAGACAGAACAATCAGTTTCTAGATACTACATGTGTTCATTTATATATGCAGAGTTTATTCTCCCTTACAGAGACACACTTCACCTGTTACTACCCAGGAACAGAGGAAACAACAGCAGACACACACACACACACAACACAATGTTGTGATATACCCTTATTGCTTAAGCAAATCACACTCTTGTTATCATCACTATTTATTATTATTATTAGTGTGATGCTGATAAGTATTATAGTTTATTTTATATTCATTTTTAAATGTATTTTTCACGGACTTCACTTCCTGGTTTAGCTATGCTTCACTTCCTGGGTTTTATACGGACTTATGCTTAAATGCAAAGCACACACGCTAGTTCGTTTAGACTTCATATGTTAACTGAGACATTAGATTGTATTTATTATTTGAAGATTTCTTGCAATAGTTTAAGTATGTATAGCTTTTATATTTGTAAGGTTCATCGCTTGTGGCACTTTGTTAGCGCGCCCGCCTCCCATGCTGGAGACCCGTATAAAATAATTGTAAAATATATAAAATATTAGTACCACTGACATCAGTACTATTACAAGTTGCAGGTTAGCTTATCTGGTAGAGCGTCTGCCTCCCATGCTGGAGACCCGGTCGGAGTTGTATTTTTTGTAGTTAGTCTGCTTGCTGTCCGTATAGATAGTTAGGATCAGCAAGCATGAATACGGTTACATCATAGCTGCTGTTCGCAGGGCAGACAAACATAAGTTAACGCAATTAGTTAACATGTCTTATGTCAAGTAAAGTTATTTTTTTTTATATTTTTGGTATATTCTAACTACAAGTAGAGTCACAAGATTATAGGGCTTTATTTGCTATACAAAGTCATAGCAGTAAGTATAAACAAAGCAGCCTAAACACTGTACACTGAAAAAAGTAAAACTGCTGTGTCATTCATCTAAAGTATGTTTCTTCATTAGTATGATAAAAAATTTTGATTTCTTATCTGAAACTGTTATTTTTACTTTGCTTAAAAGGAAACACCGCCTTCCTTGGTTAAAATTAAGTGTAATCCGTTTCCTCAAAGCCGATTTCTACTTTAAACTAAAGGGTCGCCTTATCACGTGACCTCAGGACGTCGCACCAGATCAGTCTGAACCAGAATCTGCTGTCCGCCATTACAGTTGTCTGTCGCTTGGAAAGAGAATTTTGTGTACTGAAAAAGAAAAGTCTTTTACACACGGTAAGAAGACAAATGTATATTATTGTTGGAGTAAATGTGTCTTGTTTATGCTAACACCAATCATTCATGTATGTTGTGGGTTAGGAACAACTACCTTGTTGAATGTATATGCTAACGTTAGCTACTCAAAACTATTTTCAAAAACGGCTGACTATGTAAGTCACTAAGACTGTTACGCCGAGTCCCCTGCTTATATTAATTAAATTTAAATACGGTTGGTTATCGATGTAATAATTAATGTTAATCTTATCTAACTATAAAACACGTGAATTTTATAGGAGTGCATGCTATTTGCAGTGGAACTGCATGCTTAAGGCCAGCTGGAGTTGCTAATGTGTACAACCCACATGGTATCCGGTTCACTTGCACAAAATGTATAATGTTAATGTTGCTATAGCACCATTCGGACGGGTCTGTTTTTACCGGGGGAGGTTTGAGAAATTCGTTTTTCTCAGACGGGCTTATTTTAATCCCATGTGAATCTGCCAAGTCTGTGTTTTTCTCAAACGATCTCTTAAAAAATCCCAGAGCAATTTTCCTACAGTTTCTCGCCGAACTCGGTGATGCTCTGAGAAATCTAATCCCGTCCGAATGTGAATGCCTGTGATTGCTCACAATATCTTTTCAAAACGCGTTTCTTTACGTTTTGGCCAAAGTGAACTGCCGTAAGCCCTTACTAACATGCGGGACAGGGACACAGAAGCAAAGAGAGGTAAGGATCAAAGTATGTGGATACAGTTTCTAAAATTGACTACAATAGTGCACTTTGCTGTGTTGGCGAGTAGAAACGCAACACAGTCGATGTATTAGAACTCGTTTTTATCGGTTATAATTCAGCAGAGGTGACAGGTTTGTTTATTACACCAGCAGCGTCACAGTCCCAGAGTTTACGCAGATATAGCCCCAGCATTATCTTACATTAGATGCACAAGATGGCTTACACGACCACGAACAATGCCATGAACGCCGTAAGCAAGAACAGTAGCTCACCTGCACTGCTAATGAAGCTCGGCCAAGTTAGGTACACATCATGAGAGAAACACATTTCCTATGACCTCTTCGCAATAAAAGCATCCCTCCGGTTCACCAGTGGAAAGATTTTAGTGTGTAGCAGACAGAGCAGGAAATCTTCAGATTGTATTAGTGGCAACTTAACACAAATCTGATTCGATTGAAAGACATCAGTAAACAGTAAAACAAGGTTGGTATCTCAAAATGCAAACAAAAATGCAGGTTGGAAATAAAAAATATTTATTCCCCTCTGTGTTTATAGATTTGTGAGCGTCTTCTCAAAAGGCCACTGTTTTACCCATACTACAGAATTTGGTAAGTTTCCTCAATGCACACTTATGAACATATGCATGCATTCTAGAGGACTGAACCTAACCACAAAGAATCAAGTATGAAAGTACACTCATTAATTTTGGTTGAATTTGACAGTTTAGTAAGTAGTATGTAAATGTAGAGGCAATTTAAGTTCACATTACTTTTATGTTTTAAGAAACCCTAAATGAAACATTTCAAAGCTCATCAACAGCTCAAATTGCATTAAATATACAATATAATGTTAAAAAATAATAAAAATAAAGAAAAAACACAGAAGGAGAAGGTGTGTCCAAACTTTTGACTGGTAGTGTACGACAGCGAGGCGGGGATCGAACCGCTGATCCTGGGATTGGTGGAAACCATTCCACCTTCTGAGCTACAGCCACCCAAAAAAACTGAATTACATTCATTATTCTATTTTGTGTGTCATACATATAATTGTTTCATTATCAAGTGCACTTTACAGACTTTTATGGACAACTTTTGATGTTTTGGATAGAATGAGCAGATTTTCAAGACGGCATGATTTCAGATGTTTTATGGATACAAAAATCAAACCTGCAGTGGTGGCTTCCATCATGAGTCAGTTCCAGAGGTGTGAGATGTAGGGCTGCAACTAACGATTATTCTCCTTATCGAAATAATCTGTATATTATTTTCTAGATTAAATTAGTCTATGAAATGCAAAAAAAAAAAAAAAGGAAAAATTACTTGTCAAACACTTCAAAAGCTTCAGAGACTTAAAAAATGAAGCAAATATTAGCAAATTTACATATGTTTTAAAGTTTATCTGGAAGTGACTGATACAGTAAATTTTTAAAATGGTTGCCGATTAAATTGCTTTTCATTAACTAGCAAATTAAATGAGACAGCCATGGGCTTTTTCCTGTTTAGTAGCTTTTGACAAGCGTTAAATTCTAAAATTAAATATATACTTGTCCTTACCACAGTGCCCGTCCTTGGATTTATTTTTATTTTTTCCAGCAAATTCAAATTTTATTGAAGACTGAAACAAATATAATCGATGCCATTTACACTGATGCCTTTTGTTATTTGTATTAAGTGCTAATTGGTAAAGCAGGTCTTTTTTTTCTTTCCTAGTCTTCTCATGAATGTGGAAGTGCAAAGACTGTGGTACCTCGGTTTTGCGAAGATCTGAGCTTATCAAACATTATAAGCTTGAACACAGACACTATGGACATCACCATTCTTATCCATGTGTCTATTTGAACTGTCCATGCACTTGCAAGACTTGGAATGGTCTTCTGACTCATGTTTCAAAATGTCATCACAGACAGAATGAACTGACCACATATAAATGCCTCTTGTGCAATTACAATCAACTTTCCACTCTCAAAAAATATTTGAAAACATAGGACAGCATCTCAAAAACAACGAGACTGTTGATTGTGTGTTTTAAGGGTGTTCATATAAAACCAACATTTATGGTTCATTTCAGACTCATAGAAGTAGGAAAAATAAGGGTTTTCAGGTAAGCAATTTAAAGCCTGGAATACTTGAGAAACAGGGGTCAAGCTTAGCTCTTCCCACTGAAAATCGTTATTCTGACAGTATCCAGATTGAGAGTATTGGTAATGACCCATTAGATGATGATGATGATTTAATTACAGAGAATGTGAGTGATTCTAGTTCAGATGTTCAGAATTCAGATGACTTGTCATGCAATATTGAGCTCAAAGTTGCCTCACTTTTATTAAAGCTAGAACACATTGTTCCCAGTGTAGCTGTTGATGAGCTTTTACAAGAGTTTGACTATTTAATAAGGACTGCTTCTACTCCTCTTATCCATCAAACCATAGCTCAGCATCTTCAGAATAGTAACTGTGAAGTAGATCAAACTGTTCTGAAAGAACTAGCATCTGCTCTTTGTAAGTCAAATCCAGTTACAGCTTGTTTTGGTTGTGATGGTCCACTTTCCACTGCATGGAAGCGAAAGATCTACTATAAAAAATAATTCAATATTGTAGAACCTGCAGAATATGTTCTCGACTCACAGAATAGGAAATCATTCCAATACATCCCTATACTAAAATCTTTACAACAAATACTGAGTTGTGAAACTTTATTGGATAAAGCAATTAATTTAAAAACTCATTAAGTCAAACCTGATAAAACCCTGTATAGATCCTTCTATGAGGGTAGTAATTACAAAGAAAATGTGGTGTTATCACAGGACTGTGCTATTTCACTGATATTGTATGTAGATGATTTTGAAATTTGTAATCCGTTTGGTACTTCAAGGAAAAAACAAAGTCTTTGGGGTATATTGAACATTGGGCAATTTACCTGCCAGTTATCACTCCTCTCTGTCATCTATATATTTGCCTGCCCTTATTCATAGTGATGATGTTAAGTGCAACAGTGTGTTGAAGCCTTTGATAGATGGAACAACATGGAGTGTTTATTTCTAAGTTGGGGAAAACCCTGAAAGGCTTAGTTCATTGTGTAATAGCAGACAACCTTGGGGCCCACAGTATTGCAGGTTTTGTGGAAAATTTCTCAGGAAAATATGTCTGCAGATTTTGCACAGCAGAAAATATTGATATTCAAATAAAAGAGGTCAATTCAGGAGCTTTCTCTCTTAGGAGCAAGGAAATTCATACTTGACATCTCAAAGCTATTGATGAAAATTCATTGGCCAGTCATTTTGGTGTGAAAAGGAAGTGTGTGCTGTCTCAAAATCTGCCATATTTTAATGAGACTCAGGGTTTCCCCCCAGATATAGTTCATGATCTCTTTGAAGGGATTATCCCTGTTGAAATTGCCCTTTGTCTTAATGTGTTAATTTCCAAACAATATCTTACATTAGCTGGTTTAAATGAAGCAATAATAGCATTTCCATTTAAGTGGACTGATAAGACAAACCGTCCCCATCCTGTGCTACTCACCTACACAACAAAGAAAACAACTGGAGGAAATGCACATGAGAACTGGAGTTTGTTGAGATTTTTTCCTCTCTTGATTGGATGCAGAGTTCCTCCTAATGAACCAGCATGGCAAATCCTCTGTGAACTAAAGGACATTGTTGAACTTCTTGTAGCACCATATCACACTGACGAATCTGTTGCTTATCTTGATTTCAAGATATCTGAACACAGGACAGTATTCCAAAAGTTTTCCCCATCAAAGAATTACATCATTATTTGGAACACTATCCACAGTTGATACGTCAGTTTGGCCTGCTGGTTGCACTGTGGACTATGAGATTTGAAGCAAAACAGCTTCTTCAAAACAGCAGTCCGTCAAACAAACTGTTACAAAAATGTATTGTATTCTTTAGCTCAAAGGCACCAATTTCAGACTGCACACAGTCTGCTCATGTGTCAACTTGCTAAACCAATTTTGGAGGTTACAGATGTTTCAATACTTCACATTGATGTCATTAATCAGGATATTGCACTGGCAGTGAAACAGAAGCACCCAGATATCATCAGTGTGAACCTTGCAAAAAATGTCACCTACAATGGCTTCAACTACAGGACTGGAATGGTGGTAGCCCATGGGTCGCTGGCAGGACTTCCAGAATTTTGTGAAATAGTTCACGTGATTGTTCTTCACAAGAGTCTTACTTTCATTGTTAAAAAACTGGCTGCATGGTACCTGGAACATTATCGAGCTTATGACGTGGCCATATCTACTCCCAGAGAACTAAGGCTTGTTGAGGCACATGAGCTGAGAGATCAGTACCCTCTGGCTCACTATATGGTTGGTGGTCGGCGCCTCGTCTCCTTGAAGAGACACATATATGCATAAGGTTGGATATGTAAGGATGTTGGTCTGGTAATGTTTAAATTACATTTTTCAATACAGTATGTGGAATGTATTTTTTCAGGTGTGTGTGTGGGATCAATCTCAGTTGTTCTGTCAGACAAAACAACCTGTTGTTGTAGAGATGTTCCCATTTCATGTCTAGGGTCCAGAGTGAGATGGTAACACAAAAGGGAGAATTACATACATTAAAAACAAATCTTAACATATAATAATTTAAGTACTTTAGACTCTCATTTTTCAAACTGAAAATGCCACTTGTAGTGAAACAGTGTAACACTAACAATTCCATGCAAATTCAGTAGAGCGCTTGGTTGCGTAATTTACTACAAAGTATTAAGTCTGTGTAGGTAAATGTATTATTAAAAACATGGTTGAATTTAATATTGAATATATATGAGATGTGGAATATAACTAATACTTGCACTTAAACAGTTTTGATTTTCTTTTTTTTTCAGTTTCTACAAGAACTCAAATGTGGCCAAGAGAGTTTTGTATACCAGTATTCTCTTATGACACTGAACTGCAGTTAGAAAAGGGAAATGCAGCATATAAAGCAAACATGACAAGACTGACACTGAGCTCAAAAATGAAGTCAGATATTCTGGAAAAGGTAGCTGAAGAGATTTTCAAGTACAAAGCATACCCAACAGATTCTGACTTTTGTGATGTTGCAGAAGCACTCATTAGGAAGCATCCATGCCTCACTGAACCTGGGTCATACAGCAGGTGCTATGGATGGAAGCAGAGACTGAAAACAAAGATGGGCAACTACCGAACCCAACTTAAGGGCATTGGGTGTTCTGAGTTGCTTGCAAATTCACTGAAATCCAAAGCTCCAGATGATGCATTGCCAATGAAGAAAGTAAAGAGACCAAGGCAAGGAAAGGCCAACCATATTCCTGACATTCCAGTTGGAGAAACTCCAGGAAAACTGGAGAGTGAGAGAGTGACACTTTTAAGTGAAGTGAAAGAGAGAGAGGCAATCGCACAGTGATAAAGGACAAAATGGCCAAAACCTTCTCACTGAGAAGGCAAGAACACACACACACACACACATGTACAACCAAGATCTGATCTCAGAGGAGAACTGAACTGTGCTGGACACGGACACACACACACATACATAATACACACGCACAAAAAAAAAAAAAAAAAAGAACTGAACTGTGCTGGACAGTCAGACACACACACACCAAATTATCCTGTTTGCACGTACATGCCACTTTACATTTATATATATTTATATTAATCCTGTTTACATGTGTCACTTTAATATCTGCAGTCACTGTATACACTGTTCTTTGCACATTGTCTTGTTCATTGCACAAAGTTGGCCTATATGTTGTTTGTCTGCACTCTCTTGTCTTGTCTTATCTTGTCTTGTCTTTTCTTCCTGTGCACTTCTGTTTTTTGTCTAGTTGTTAAAGACTGCACCTTAAGTATAGTTTAATTTTTAAATTATAGTTTAATTTTTTTATCTCTATGTTTAGCTCTATGTTTGTCTGCGTCACTGTACTTTGTCTGTGTTCTGTGTAGCACCTCTGCTCTAGGAGGAACGTTGTTTCACTTCACTGTGTACTGCATCTGCTATATATGGTTGAAGTGACAATAAAGCTTCTTTGACTTTGACTTGAAATTGTGGAGAAGGAAATGGGAGTGGAGGAGCTGAGAGAGAGATGGCCTGCATTGTTCAGCATGGATGAGGTACGTTGAAGTAGTTAAGATTTTCATTTAGTGGGAAACTTTGAGAGTGGTGTGCCACCAAATAGGTTCACAAAATTATCCAGAGAACTTGCAGAGAAAAACAAAGAACAGAAGTTGTCCATCTTAGAATTTGAGAGGGTTCCAATTTGTATCTAGCAATGTGTGCAGCTTTCCAGTGTATTGGTCATTGTTTGATTATATGAATACTTAAATTAATGTGTATGGGTCAGAGCATGCTTATAACAAGAATGATGTTGACTTAGATTTCTTCATTGTGGAAAAAGATATACTGTAATATAAAATTTATTAATAATTTGAGCCACAATTCAGAAATCATGTTTTCGTGTAAAATTTCAACTGTCAAGGCCACACACACACATATACTTTCCAGAGGTTTCAATTCACATTGATACTGATTGTTACTGCAATCCTAGGATACAAAGTCCAATTCTTCTTCTGTTTTTTTTTTTTTTAAGATCAATGCTGAATTTCTTAGAATCACAACAGTTCCGCTTCAGACAAGATTCCTGGCTTCCTTAGACAAGCACTAGAGCAGGTTAATTGAAATAATCAGAAAGAAGGGAGGAAGTGTGAGAGAGAAGACCAGGGAGATACTCGCTCAGTAAAGCACATATTAACTTTCAATCACAAATGTAAAACTGTGAACAGGGCTCTACGTTTACATTTATTGTTAGGGACATTGTTTTCATGAATGTGTCCATTAGAACCAGTAGAATAAAACCTATAGTTGTTGTTCACACGTTACTGTGTGCTGTCCGAGTACAGGATTCAAGGTACGCTGTGTTCATTATATCACACTTTCCAAGCCTAATGAAACAATCAGTTCTCTCGTCTGTAAGGCTTTCCCAGGTCAGATATGAACTTAAGTTTCTAGATTGACGGACTTTTAACTAGTTTGCTCAAAGCATTGGTAATTCTTTGTATACAGATTCAGTGCTATATGGTTGATACGGCAAAGTAAATCCTATATGTAATGTCTATCTTTAGTCAGGTTGTACAATTGGACTAGATCAGTTTTGTCTGTGTGTCTCGAGCCTGGACGTGAATCTAAGACGAGAGTGTCTGCTGAAGTGCCTTACTGTGTACTTGGGGGAGGACGTTGGCCAACTCATTAAAGACTATCTGGTAAGCATTTTGGAATGAATAACTAAAGCCTTAGAAATGAAAAATGTTATTCTTATTAAATTGACAAATCAGACTTCAAACCTACACACACACTACTTACAAAAAGTCAGGGATATTTGACTTTCAGGTGAAATTTCAGAATGCACCGAAAATGCACAATAACCTTTATAGGTGAACTTAATTTCACCTTTTCTAAACTTTTGAATGCACATGTCCAACTGTTCAGTGTTTCAGTAATTGCATAACAAGGTGATTAACTGCAACAATTACAAGTGTCTGATCCATGACCATCCTGTCCTCCATGTCCTGGTTCAATGAAAATTTGTATTTAAACAGTCCTGTTGTCCAGCTGTTCACATTTTGACATCATGAGACCAAGATGACACCTAACAATTGACAAGTTATTGAGATGTTGACATTTTTTGTTGCGGTATACCCACCACTGTTGTTAGCTTTTGTTTCAAACTGTTTGAGGTGAAGAAATTACCATTGCATGCTTCTACTTAATAAATGCTCTGTGTTCATGATATAATATCACTGTAGCAGGAACGTTTTACATTTTACATAAATTTCACCCAAAAGTCAAATATCCCTAACATTTTGAGTAGTGTATGTCCCCAGGTCTTACCAAGAGTGCTCAGGCTCATGATACATTTATGGTCGTCTTCTTTCTTTTGTCAAATCAGGTCTGTTGTGTACTCTGTGATGCTAGGTTCAAGTTCAGTATTACTGCTTTAACAAATGATTCCATATTGCCTTGGTGACAGTCAGTGGTCATTGGCAGGGAGTGATTTTCTTAGATATCATGTGCTGAACTAAGAAAAGGTGTATACATTTCAAACAATAATATTATTCTGTCTTCAAGGTGATGCACCAATACAAATCAAAGTAATGTGAGGAAGATGACACATGTCCTGACTAAAGACATCAACATTATAGTAGAAAAAGCCTTCATCCAACTCTACAGTTCTCCTGATTCATTTGCCAAAGACCTTCTATTGGCTGGTAGTTTAATACTCACAATATCTCTGTATATGAACTTGTTCATGGCTGTAACAACAGCAAGCACCTCTTTCATCAAATAATCTCTGATAAATCCACTCTACATTATTTGCCTATTCCCAGACAATTTTAGAAACTATCTGGTGAAAACTTGTGTACTTAACTGTATCAGTTAAGAAACAGATATTTCCCACTCGAGTTGTTGGAGACCAAAAACAGAGCTAAAACAGACTGAATACTTGACATTCATCAGGTCGACCCAGACATGTAAAAGAATACTAAGGTAATTCAGAGAATAAGGTGGTGAGTCCAAATCCCAGGACCACCAAGCTGCCCCTTCTGGGCCCTTGAGCAAAGCCCTTAACCCTCAACTGCTCAGTTGTATGAAATGAGATAAATGTAAGTTGCTCTGGATAAGGCTGTCTGCCAAATGCTGTAAGTGTGATATCATAAAGTGATTCTGTCCCACGTTGGCTATTAAACAATATAGTTTTGAGAAGAACTTTATCCCACTAACAGAATTACTAGCAGTAATTCTCTATATACTTTTTCCTCATTTAATACATTTACTATAGATTTGCTGTGGCATGGTATTTGTAAAGGATAAATTATACACCTGGACTATAACTAGACATTTTAAGTTTGAAGGCCTTGTTCTTTCACAGGAGAGTCAGGTTAGCTTGGACATAATGGCCATACACTGCCTCCAAGTTGCAGACTCTGGAGTAAATTAAAATTTCTAGATACAAAGTTAGTGACAGAATATTATCAACTGTGATGCAACATTTACACAGAGCCATTTCCTTTTTTTTAAATTGTAGAGAGAAATATTTGCAGTGTCAGTTTTCTCTTACATTTCAGCAGATGCTTTCACTTGTCAGAGCACAGCTCTATGTAATGTGTTTTGTGCAATAACTTAAGATGTTGGCTATTAGAAAAATATTTTGAGGGACTGTCATCACCTGCTTACTCATGAAATAAGAGTAAGCAGCTCTATCTGCTAAACTTATTTTAAATTACATCTTTTGCATGAGGCTGGATCAAAACTAAGTTGTTGATCTGTCTCAATTATGCACTTCATTACTTTATTACACAACTTTATTACCGAAATTTCTAGTGATATATCTGATATCACCAATTGTTTTGGACAGTTCCTTGACATCATTTGACCTAAATATGCAATAAATCTTGGGTGATTTTTGCACTCTCACAGTGATCAATAATTGTGATTTTTACGTCTGTACATCGCACACTGGTTTTGTCAAATATAACAATTTTTCCAATAAATGCTTGCATTAGGTTGTTCAGAAGGACAAAGCAGTATCTGAACTTGAAAGGTGCACCATGGCCGTGTTTGTCCTCAGGGAAGAAGGAAATCCTCTCCAGGCACCACAGGAAATTGGGATTGTGATTGAAGGTGTGGAAGTCCTTAATGAGTTGCCATCAGTCGCACATGCATTTGCTATGTTGTTTGGCATCATCTATGTGCTAAACCTGAGCTATCCAAGTGAGCTCAGACACATTTTTGAGGCTCTGCAGAAAATATTTATGGAAACAGAGCCCAAAAAAATGTCACGCAGGGTTTTCAGTCTCAGTGTCCAGCTTTAAATGTCTGATAAGTCATTATATACATCTGGATACATCATGTTTCATTCTATTTTAGAGCTTGTATTCAAATAAAACATTGTTACATTTGAATTGACAGCGAAGTAACTAAACGCAGGCCTTTATTTCTCGTTTTGTCTGCTTTAAGTATGTTACTAAAATATTAATACCTTTTGTGTATTATACCAGCAAGTGATGGGAACCAGCTGGTGCAATATTTCTGTCATTGTGACTTTTACATGGAACAAACATGGCATCACGTCAACAGTATTTTTCTTAGGCTTACATTTGTTTTAAAGTGACGTTGCATTCCGACACTCAGGTCACTAATGTTTCCACGTTTTTAATATAGATAGTGTTTATGCAGTTCTTAGCAGTTAGAACATTACACATCTCAAGTTTCAAATTATAACAGAGATGTAGAGTTTAACCTGATAATATTTATGTAATGAAAAATGTTACAGAATAAATCTTATCCAAAGACCATAATTGACATTATGCACTTTTTAATTTTTCTCATGTAAGTGTTTTTGTTGTACACTATACCTTTTTATGTTTCTGGATTGAAAATGCATTTTGTGGAAAGTAATGTATATTTTAAAAAACAGAATAAATGTGTCTTTGGAGGAGAACTTTACTGTCTATTTAGTGTTATTTTGGTAATAAATTTGCCTCTAAGTAAAATGAAGTAAAATTGTAATGTATTATGTTTTTTTGGTTTGTATTCACGTTCACATTTAAGTTCTTTGAAAGCAGAAAACTACACAAACTTATCTGTAGCTACATTTTTGGATTTAAGTCAGAACAAGATATTGATTTAGCTACAGTTATAAATTTTAGTTTGTACAAAATCACACGTTTAACTTGAGAAAAATTAATAAGGTAACTTGAAGCAAAATTACAGCAATTAGTTTTTTCCAAAGTAAAAACTACGTTTGGATTTAATGATCAATTTTAGGTTTTTATAAAGTGAATTGATAAAGTTGTTACAAAGTAGAAAAAGCAGATGCATTGGCCGATTCCTTTGTAATAAATTCAGTTTTTGAATTGTGTGGATGCAAATATTTTGCATTGGGGAAAATTAGAAGAATTGATTAACACGTGATTAAAATAAAACATAAAACAAAGTCATAAATATGCTTTCAGAAAAAGTAAAAAAACAATTTTTTTTAGTTGGTCCAAACTATCGTTTTTTTCAGTGTATAGTTGTGTGTGTGTGTGTGTGTGTGTGTGTGTGAGTGTGTGTGTGTGTGTGTGTGTGTGTGAGTGTGTGTGTGTGTGTGTGTGTGAGACATCAGCTAGAGTGAGTGAAGAGGTTTGTTTTTTTAAGTCGTATCGTCTTTACACTGATATTTAAGCAGAGCACACACGCTGGTTCGTTTAGACTTTATATTTTAACTGTAACTTTAGTTTGTGTTTATTATTTGAGAATTTTTTGCAAAAGTTTAAGCATGTATAGCTTTTATATATGTAACGGAGGCTAGCGGTGTTGCAGGCAAAGCGGTGTTGGTAAATACTACTTACAACTTTAGCTATGCTTCACTGCCTGGGTTTCATACGGACATTTAAGCATAGCGCACACGATAGTTCGTTTAAACTTGATATTTTAACTGTGACTTTAGTTTGTATTTATTATTTGAGAATGTCTTGCAATAGTTTAAGCATGTACAGCTTTTATATATGTAATGGAGTCCTGCGCTAGGCGCCGTGGAGGCACCGAGAGTTGTATAAAGCATGTTTAGCCTGTATATAAGTCACGTTGCTGTGTGGTACTTTGTTAGCGCGCCCACCTCCCATGCTTTTGTAAACTGTGACTTTAGCTTGTAAATACTATTTGACAATGTATTGCAATAGTTTAAGCAACATATTGCTTTGCTTTTCGCAATCAAACGTATTTTCTTCTGGAAATGCAGAATTTTAGTTACAACTTAATGCTCCTGTTTACGTGATCAGTTCAGACTCTTAGACACAGAAAAACAGAAGAGAACATCTTCCTTATTCAGAGGAGGAAGTGTAGAGCTGATTAAGTTGAAATGTTTATTACACTCACATGTGTAATGTACTGATTATGTGTCAGTCACTGCAGATAGGTGATTATCAGTTCAGTACAGAGACAATGTATGTTACTGTTAGAAGACTTGTTGTCTTGTGCTTTGTTTTCTGGTTTAAACCCCGATATAAAGCACTGAGAATGAAATGAAATCCACTTCCCAGTAGAGCAAAGCACCTCACTGCTATAACTACTGTATACCTCTCACTACTTGTTCCTAATCCCACATCCTCCTCATCACCAGAGTTCAAATAAATCTTTATTTAATCTTTATTACTGATAATAAATCTAATCTAGAGAGCAAGTTAAACACGTTAGTTAGACATTACTAGCTAGGACTGGGAAGAGCTTTGTTCTGGTTAGTGATTTTTATTAGAAAGCTGTTTCATCACATCACTGAGTTACTCACCGCAGTTTCTCCAGTTTACACTCGTGTTTCTTCAGTAGATCACAGAGCTTCTCCACTCCTGAGTCTCCCAGTTCACACTCACTCAGATCCAGCTCTCTGATGTGTGATGGATTTGTACAGAGAGCTGAAGACAAATCAGCACAGGATTTCCCTCTTACACTGTTCCATAGTCTGCAGAAAAGGAAACAGAGTTTAGTCCAACATTAGAGAAAGAAAGGATGTAGAAATGACTGAAGTAAGAACACTAACACATTTCTAATCTCTGCTATTGTTGCTAGCTGCTGTGGTGTTTATTTGTTATTTGTTAGATCTGCTTATCTAGCTTTTTATCTCCCGACCCTCCATTTCTCCATTTACTCATCTATCTGTCAGGCACGCATGCCGCGACAGCACTTCTGGTTTCGCGACGCCACTTTTATGCTGGTCAGCCCTATATAATCCAGCGGGCTGCACATGCTCCTTCTCAGATGGTCTCTTCAGTCTGCCTTGTGCTCCTGATTAGTCCTCCTGCCTTTTCTTCAGTTCCAGTCTGCCTGGTTTAGACTCTGTCTGTTCCTGAAGCTGACTTCTGCTCTGTTCCTGCCTGCTTTGTCTCTGCCTTGATTCTGTTACTGATTCTGGATTATTGGACTGGATTCTGTTACTGATTCTGGATTATTGGACTGGATTCTGTTACTCATTCTGGATTATTGGACTGGATTCTGTTACTGATTCTGGATTATTGGACTGGACTCTGTTACTGATTCTGGATTATTGGACTGGATTCTGTTACTGATTCTGGATTATTGGACTGGATTCTGTTACTGATTCTGGATTATTGGACTGGACTCTGTTACTGATTCTGGATTATTGGACTGGATTCTGTTACTGATTCTGGATTATTGGACTGGATTCTGTTACTGATTCTAGATTATTGGACTGAATTCTGTTACAGATTCTGGATTATTGGACTGGGTTCTGTTACAGATTCTGGATTATTGGACTGGATTCTGTTACTGATTCTG
>NC_080713.1:30453698-30468698 GCF_019097595.1 Hemibagrus wyckioides
AGCACAATTAATCACAGGGGTTTTCTTTAGCACTTCTGTATGCAGAGGGACGTCTTTTCTCCTCAAACTACTCATTACTACTGAAAAAGACTGAAAACTAGATGAATGATTGATGATCTAAAGACAAACCATTCAGCATTAACATCACTAACTGAAGTTTACAGATTAATATAGAATTCAGTTCCTTACTGAAGTGTTTCAGGTCTGCAGTGTGGATCCTTCAGTAGATCCTTCAGTAAAACAGAGAGCTGCTCTACTCCTGAGTCTCCTTTTATTTTCCCACTCAGATTCAGATCCGTCTGCAGTATCGGGTTTATACCCAGAACTTCAGTCAGATGATCAGAAGCTTTCTGTGCATCAGGACTTTTCAACACCCTGTAGAGAGAAAGAACAGAGAAACACTAACATTAATTATATTTACAGCAATGCAGTGTGACTTTTTCAGTAATGTCCAGTCCACAATGGTGGAAATTTTTCCTAAATATTAGTTTTGTTACTTCAGCAATTTTCATGTTGAGAATTTTCTTGTTCAATTTATAATTGTAATTAACATTGTAATTAAGTAATAAAAAAATAAATAAAAAATAAGTAACTGTGTACTTTTCTAGTGCAATTGGAGAAGTGAAGAAGAAAAGACTTTTACTGAATGTAATGAAGACATGATAATGACTTTCTTCTTCAGAGTTGTACTGATCAGATATACAGTGGTGTAAACAGTGAAACTGAAGCAGTCTGTGTAACATCACACCCAGATCCAGAACACCAGAGGGAGCCCTCGCCCGAGTATTAGCACTCTTGTACTCACTTCCTGGTTTGTTTTAGCATTTAAGCAGCATGCTCCCTTTGTTCATTATGAAGTAATGTCGTTCCTTCGTGCCATACTAAGCCTTGCCATAGTTCTGCTCTCAGATTGTTTCTTGTGTATGATCCTTGCCTTCGTCTTCAACTTCGAGTTTCGGTTTTGTGTTTCGGTTTTGATTTTCTAGTGTTTGATTTCCGGCTTTTGAACTTGGCTTCGTCTATACGGTCTATGATTCCTGCCTGTGTGAGTTTAAATAAAGATCTGCACATGGATTTGAACACTCCTGTCTCCGACAAGTCGTTACAGTCTGATGAGTCTTACTAATCAATTACTCAGAATCTAAGGCTGGATTTTACAAATACTGGGAAAAAGCTCACCTCAGTGTCTTCAGTTTACATTTTGGATCATTTATTAAATTCCTGAGTTCCTTCATTCCTGATTCTCCAGGATCGTTCCCTCTGAGGTCCAGCTCTATCAGGTGTGATGAAGGGTTTGATTTCAGAGCTTCAGCCAGAGCAGTGTATCCTTCCTCTTTAATATTACAGTCTGAAAGTCTGGAGAAAACAGAAACGTTTCATTTAAAGACAGTGATTTGGGCTCTTGTGTAGTAAAACAGGAAAAGCTCTCGCCCGATCATCACGAGACTGAGAGTTTAAATCTCTGTAGCTAAAAGAACAAAACTAGCCATGCTCTCAGGAGGGGAGGGGCATTCTGAGCCCATCATGAACATCTATGAGCTGGTGTATGCTGGCAGATGGCACTTTCCTCTGAGTGTGTAACACTGCCCTGTGATGCAGCGTGAGCAGAAGATGTTGGCTGGTTTCATGTGTCTAAGAGGCAACACCTGTTAGCCTGATCATAGCTAAACTGTGGTGTGATAAGAGATCTGATTGGTGGATTAGAACAGGACGGTGACTGAATTGGGAGGAAAACAAATATCACAAACCCAGTTACCCTGATGAAGATTAATCTGTTCTGAATATTACAAATATGTTCAAAATGATCTCATTCCACCTCCATGATCTAGTAACTTATACAATCAAATAACTTACAGAAGCTTCTGGAGTCTACAGGATGAATTCTTTAGTAGAGTAGAGATCTGAATCGCTCCTGAATTTCCCAGTGTGTTCTCACTCAGGTCCAGTTCTGTCAGGTGTGAAGGGTTTGAAGTAAGAGCTGATATCAGATCAGTACAGCCTCTGTGTGTAATACTGCTCTTATTCAGCCTGCAGACAGAGAACACAGCGGAGAAAAAGATCTCCAAACAGAGTACAGATAACCAACCATCATGAACATCTAAAAATAAACTGCTGTGTCCAGAATTGGACAGAATGTAGTGGACTGTTTATCATCACTGTGTGAATGTACATTAAATTTCCATCAGAGCAGCAAATCACATCAAATCCAGAACTTTCAGTGCAACAGTACTGTTTACAGCAGTAGTTTATATAAAACATAGTAAGAGAGCTTTATAGATTTACATGTGAACAAAAATATTTATTTATTCATCTATGAGGTTAAGGTTTATCCTGGTCAGTGTGCTGGGGGAAGTGGAGTCTATCCCAGGAATACTGGACATGAGGTGGGAATATTCCATTGACTCCTGTCCATCACAAACATTCACACAATCATTCATACCTAGGGATCATTTAGCATAAGGAGGTGGAGGAAACTGGAGATCCTCAAGGAAACCCACAGGGAGAGCATGTGATATTCCACACTGCCAGTCCCCTGAGTTCAGGATCAAACCAGGAACCCTGGAGCTGTGAGGCAGCAACACTACACCACTACTGGCAAAGAGGACAAGATTAGATGCAGAAATCAGACCACACACCTGAGTCTCTGAGGTCTGCAGTGTGGATCCTTCAGTAGATCAGAGAGCTGCTTCACTCCTGAGTCTCCAGATATTTTCCCACTCAGATCCAGTTCTCTCTGCAGTAAGGGGTTTGTACCCAGAACTTCAGTTAAAGCAGAACAGGCTTCCTCTGCCTCAGGACTTAACAGACTGCAGAGAAAAAAAAAGCAAACTGTCAGAGTCAAACTTTGCCTGGGTCACATCATTAATTTTTAAGTATATATATGTATAAGTACTGTATAAGTAGGCTTATACACTAGTTCCCCGTTTACGGCGCTTTACACAACCTTATGTCAGTCCCTCTGCCGCATAGTAACCATGAAAAATGGGTAATAAAACCAAACTAAACTAAATTCTTTTTATAAAATAAGAAAATAAATATATTCAATATAAAAATAGTACTGATATCACATACAGCACTTTATAGGGACATTTCCGACTTACGGCAAAAATCGACTTACGTCGAGTCTCTTAGAACCAATTAACGATGTAGGGTGGGGTATGACTGTATGTATATATTTCTATATTTATTTATCATATTCTGTAAATTACCACAAATAACCCAAACTCTAAAATTATATGAATAGGATTATTAGAAAACAATAGAATGACAGTACGGGGCGGAGACATGATGTGAATGTGAATGTATTCACTATTAAACAATAATATTCACACTGATTTTATAAAATATTTATATGAATAGATTCCTGTGTTTAATGACATTTAATTTGATAACAGCTGTTGTGATGAGAAACAGGATTAGTCTGTTGGGATGATGCTTTTTTTCCTGATTCTGTCTGAAAGCTATTAGCCAGAGAGCTGCACTATAAACACAGAGACATGGAGGTGAGAGCTGGTGGAGTAGCTGCTTACTGTAAAATAAAATAAAAATAAATATTTATATAACGTTTATTATTAAATGAGTTATTTTACTCATTTTCAGTGGAACTATTTTGGACATTTCCTAAGCTCTCAGAAATTAATTTCTGATGACTGCCATCACAACACACGACTCGTCATTAGACGTGACTGTGAATGATATAAAGCTCAGCACACAGGCGCTGATTGTAGTCTGTGTTTCAGCTCTGTGACAGGAGCCAGTGCACGCTGTACAATGACAGTCACTCCACTACAGACCTGCTGTACAATGACAGTCACTCCACTACAGACCTGCTGTACAATGACAGTCACTCCACTACAGACCTGCTGTACAATGACAGTCACTCCACTACAGACCTGCTGTACAATGACAGTCACTCCACTACAGACCTGCTGTACAATGACAGTCACTCCACTACAGACCTGCTGTACAATGACAGTCACTCCACTACAGACCTGCTGTACAATGACAGTCACTCCACTACAGACCTGCTGTACAATGACAGTCACTCCACTACAGACCTGCTGTACAATGACAGTCACTCCACTACAGACCTGCTGTACAATGACAGTCACTCCACTACAGACCTGCTGTCAGTTCTGAATAGTGTGGAAATGTTGAGCAGTAGAGAATCAGTAAGAACTAAATCATACAGATATTTGAGATTTAATGGAAAGTACGTTCATGATATATTTTTATTCACATTTTCTTAACAGTAATTGTAATAGTACATTTGTTATGTATAAATAATTCACCTCAGTGTGTTCAGTGTACAGTCTGGATCCTGTAGTAAATCAGTGAGCAGCTTCACTCCTGATGCTCCAGGGTCGTTCCCTCTGAGATCCAGCTCTATCAGGTGAGATGATTTCAGAGCTTCAGCCAGAGCAGTGTATCCTTCCTCTGTTATACTGCAGTCTGAAAGTCTGAACAAAGGAAAATAAATTAAAACATTTTACCAGTGGAGATGTATCACTGTATTTTTAGTGGTGGCTACAAGAACATATGTAAAAGTAAGTAAAAATATACTGGATACTCAGATGGTTGCTCATAAATCCATATATTTTACTTTAGCTTTCTTTAAAAAATATTTTAATGTTAAAATCCTGCTTAATTTTACATGTACAGGTGTTATACCCCTATACAGATCAGAAAATAAACATGTCATTATCAATCTGTAATTATTTTCCTCTTATTCTCTGTGTATTAGTTTCATAGGAGAGATGAACTGACCTGAGTTTCTCCAGTTCACAGTTTGGACTCTTCAGTCCAGCACAAAGCAGCTTCACTCCTGAGTCCTCCAGAGGATTACTGCTCAGATCCACCTCAGTCAGCTTGGAGGATTCTGAGCTGAGAACTGTGTGTAAAGCCCAGCAGCTTCTCTCTGTCAGGTTACACTCACTGAGACTGAAAGGAGAAAATGTCAGAGGAACTCAGAAAACACTGAACGCTTTCTGAAGACAGACATAAAGATAAGAGAGAAACTCAGTGATATACAGTTTATTCACAGAATTACCAAAATGACCAGTGTTAAGAGTGTGATAAGAGGTTGGGTCAGTATTACTGATGCACTGTAATGTGTATAATATACACTATATTGCCAAAAGTATTCTCTCACCTGCCTTGACTCGCATATGAACTTAAGTGACATCCCATTCCTAATCCATAGGGTTCAATATGACGTCGGTCCACCCTTTGCAGCTATAACAGCTTCAACTCTTCTGGGAAGGCTGTCCACAAGGTTTAGGAGTGTGTTTATGGGAATTTTTGACCATTCTTCCAGAAGCGCATTTGTGAGGTCACACACTGATGTTGGACGAGAAGGCCTGGCTCTCAGTCTCCGCTCTAATTCATCCCAAAGGTGTTCTATTGGGTTGAGGTCAGGACTCTGTGCAGGCCAGTCAAGTTCATCCACACCAGACTCTGTCATCCATGTCTTTATGGACCTTGCTTTGTGCACTGGTGCACAGTCATGTTGGAAGAGGAAGGGGCCAGCTCCAAACTGTTCCCACAAAGTTGGGAGCATGGAATTGTCCAAAATGTCTTGGTATGCTGAAGCATTCAGAGTTCCTTTCACTGGAACTAAGGGGCCAAGCCCAGCTCCTGAAAAACAACCCCACACCATAATCCCCCCTCCACCAAACTTTACACTTGGCACAATGCAGTCAGACAAGTACCGTTCTCCTGGCAACCGCCAAACCCAGACTCGTCCATCAGATTGCCAGATGGAGAAGCGCGATTCATCACTCCAGAGAACGCGTCTCCACTGCTCTAGAGTCCAGTGGCGGCATGCTTTACACCACTGCATCCGACGCTTTGCATTGCACTTGGTGACATTTGGCGGTTGCCAGGAGAACGGTACTTGTCTGACTGCATTGTGCCAAGTGTAAAGTTTGGTGGAGGGGGGATTATGGTGTGGGGTTGTTTTTCAGGAGTTGGGCTTGGATGCAGCTGCTCGGCCATGGAAACCCATTCCATGAAGCTCTCTGCGCACTGTTCTTGAACTAATCTGAAGGCCACATGAAGTTTGGAGGTCTGTAGCGATTGACTCTGCAGAAAGTTGGCGACCTCTTCGCACTATGTGCCTCAGCATCCGCTGACCCCGCTCCGTCAGTTTACGTGGCCTACCACTTCGTGGCTGAGTTGCTGTCGTTCCCAAACACTTCCACGTTCTTATAATACAGCTGACAGTTGACTGTGGAATATTTAGGAGCGAGGAAATTTCACGACTGGATTTGTTGCACAGGTGGCATCCTATCACAGTTCCACGCTGGAATTCACTGAGCTCCTGAGAGCGACCCATTCTTTCACAAATGTTTGTAAAAACAGTCTGCATGCCTAGGTGCTTGATTTTATACACCTGTGTCCATGGAAGTGATTGGAACACCTGATTCTGATTATTTGGATGGGTGAGCGAATACTTTTGGCAATATAGTGTATGTATATCTACTGAACTAGTACACATTTTGGGTTACTCACCTAAACCAGGACTGATACTGAAAAGAGAAATCTACTTTATCAGTATTTATTATTAATCAATCAGGGAACATTTTATTTCACTCTCTATCATCTGGATGCTGCCACGTGTCATTAATGATGAACTCCAAATGTATTAATGAGTAAACTGTATATTTAATAGATCCAGTGAGGGAGGATTGAACCATGAGTTGTATATTCCATTGTATATGCCATTAACCTGGCAGAACTCAGAGCTCTCTCTCTCTTTCTCTCTCTCTTTCACACACACACACACACACACACACACACAAATAAATAAAACACATGTAAAGTTGTTTTATTGGGTTATTTGTAGTGTAAAATGACGCTTGAGTTCCTCTTGTTCTCTTGACATTGTATATTCAGATCTCTGCTATTTCCCATTCATCTGTTCATTAGTGCTACAACATAAACTACATCACATGGTATCACCTGGTATCAGATGTTGGTATCAGAGATTTGTCAGATTTTATCAGACTGACACCTGACACCAGTACCAGTAACAATGCCTCTGGTTGAGGTCCTCTTGGATGAATAAATTATCCAGAGTGTTTAGACATATTGCTGTAAAATCCAAATCAGAACAGCTCCTTTAATTCCTAAAAACTGAGTTTAACAGAGAAACAGGTTTTACTTACAGAACTGTTGTAGCTTCCTGGACGACTGGTAACAGTGATGTACTGTAATATGTAATATTATACATATGTAATATGTAATATATGTATATGTACTGAACTAGTACACATTTTGTGTAACCCGTTTAAACCACTACTGAAAAGAGAAATCTATTTTATCAATATTTATAATTAATCATTTAGGAAACATTTTGTTTCAATCTCTTTCATCTGGTTGCTGCCATGTGCTGTTAAGGATGAGCTCCTGATGAGCTCTTTGTTTAAACAGTGCTACGTTTTTTCCACAACACAGGGTATACAGTCACTTCTATCAAACTATTCAACTCAGTAACACTTTAACAAAAATGATCCTCAGAGGAGCCGTGGATGAGAAAAGCAAAAATAGAGTTTATTGCACATCAGCAATCAACTTCAGATCAATTCATCAAGACTTCCCAGAATCATTCCTCAAAATTCAGTATTCAATATAAACTATTCCATGATGCTCCTCCCATATTTTTAATAAAATATTTGCTCAAAATGTTTCCCATAATGTTTAAGTTTCATCTTTTTAATTTCACATTGTTTCTGGCTTCTCGATTTTAGATTCCCATTAGACATTAACACAACATCTACATCATTCTCTGGCACTCTTAGACACCAACATTTCGTCTCTGCTTGAGTATCTCTCCACTCTTACCCCCTCAGACTTTCCTGCTTCTCCACTCTACCACATCCTGCCAGCTGTGGCTGGAGCTCATACTTCAATGTAAACTGAGATGGCCTCTTCACCCCATCCTACCACTCCTGCTACAACCGGACCTTATCCTCACATTCATTCTAGTCAGCCCCAGCCGGGGCCTAGCTGCCTACCCTTTCATTAAACTGCAGTTTTCACCTAATTCTTTATAGATTGTGTTTATTTCCAACTTTTTATTTCCCACAATAGTATATTTAATAGATAGCATGAGGGAGGACTGAGCTATTAGTCTCTAGAAAAGTATTAACCTCTCTCTCTGTCTTGTTCTCTCATTCTCTCTCTCTCTCTCTCTCTCACACACACACACACACACACACACACAGAGCAGTCATTTTGCCCACTCACAATGATCCATGCTTGGAATATATTTTATGTGAACAATTTACAACACTTTATGTTCATTAATGTTCCGCTCAATAGCTCAGTGTGCTCAGGTCAGCATTCTTCTCTATTAAACACCCCTTTTAAACACTGTAAAGGTGTTTTATTGGGTTACTTGTAGTGTAAGATGATGTTTTATTTCCTCCTCTTGACATTTTATGGTTTTCAGTGTCCTTTCCTTTAAGCATTAATCAATATTGTATATTCAGATCTCTGCTATTTCCCATTCATCTGTTCATTAGTGCTACAACAGAAACTACATCACATGGTATCACCTGGTATCAGATGTTGATATCAAACAATGTTTTATGAATACATGTAAAAGTGCACAGTATCAGACTGATACCTGACACCAGAACCGGTAATAATGCCTCTGTATTTAGGATGAATAAATTATCCAGAGTGTTTAGGAATATTTCTGTAAAATCCAATCAGAACAGCTCCTTTAATTCCTAAAAACTGAGTTTAACAGAGAAACAGGTTTTACTTACAGAACTGTTGTAGCTTGCTGGACGACTGGTAACAGTCTCTTAAAGCATTCATCTGATCTTATAAACTTCTGTAGGTCAAACACTTCCAGATCCTCCTCTGAGGTCAGCAACACAAAGACCAGAGCAGACCACTGAGCAGGTGAGAGTTCAGCTTCAGAGAGACGACCTGAGTTCATGTAGCTCTGGATCTCTTTCACCAGTGAATCATCATTTAACTCGTTCAGACAGTAGAACAGATTGATTAATCTCTCTGGAGATGGATTTTGTTCAAACTTTAACTTGATGTACCCAACTATGTCCTTTCGGCAGTCAGAGCTGCTTCCTGTGTGTGTCAGTAGACCTCGAATGAGCTTCTGATTAGACTCCACTGAGAGGCCCAGAAGAAAACGGAGGAAAAGATCTAAGTGTCCATTGTCACTCTGTAAGGCCTGGTCCACTGCACCCTTGAGGAACTTAGACATTTCTGATGTGTTGAAAAGACCAGACAGATCAGTGGTTTGTTCTTTTGTTTGTTTTTTGTCAATGAAGCAGAGAAACGCATATAATGCAGCCAAAAACTCCTGAACACTCAGATGTACAAAGCTGAACATCTTCCCCAGGTGGAGTCCAGACTCTGTTCTGAAGATCTGGGTACACACTCCTGAGTACACTGCCACTTCTCTAACATCAATGCCACACTCTCTCAGGTCTTCCTCATAGAACATCAGGTTTCCTTTATCCAGCTGTTGGAAAGCCAGTTTTCCCAAAGCCAGGACACTCTCTCTGGTCTCCTGAGGATCAGGGTCATATTTCTGACTGTACTTTTGCTCCTTGTGTTTGATCTGAAAGATCAGGAAGTGTGTGAACATTTGAGTCAGAGTCTTGGGGATCTCTCCACTCTCTGCTTCACCCAACATTCTCTCTAGAACAGTAGCTGAAATCCAGCAGAAGACTGGGATGTGGCACATGATGTAGAGGCTTCTTGAAGACTTCATGTGTGTGATGATTTTATTGGCCAGGATCTCATCACTGAGCCTCTTCCTGAAGTACTCCTCTTTCTGAGGATCACTGAACCCTCGTACCTCTGTTACTTGGTGTACACACTCAGGAGGGATCTGATTGGCTGCTCCTGGTCGAGTGGTTATCCAGAGGAGAGCAGAGGGAAGCAGATTCCCCTTGATGAGGTTTGTTAGCAGAACATCCAGTGAGACTGACTCTGTCACATCACTCAACATCTCATTGTTCTGGAAATTTAGAGGAAGTCGACACTCATCCAGACCATCAAAGATGAACAGGACTTTGTAGACATTACTGTCTATTACTTCCAGGTCCTTAATTTCTGGGAAAAACTGATGAATAAGGCTCATCAGACTGAAGTTTTCCTGCTTCACCAAATTCAGTTCTCTAAAGGGAAGTGGAAACAGGAAGAGGATGTTCTGATTTGCTTTTCCTTCAGTCCAATCCAGAATAAACTTCTGCACAGAGACTGTTTTTCCAATTCCAGCTACTCCTTTAGTCAGCACACTTCTGATGGACTTGTCTTTAAAGAGCTCATTACATTTGATGGGTGTCTCCTCTGTGGCTGGTCTCCTGGACGCTGTCTCAATCTGTCTCACTTCATGTTCATTATTGACGTCTCCACTCCAACTCTCTGTGACGTAGAGCTCTGTGTAGATCTGATTCAGAAGTGTAGATGTCCCATGCTGTGAGATTCCTTCATTAATTCTTTTACATTTATTTAGAAGTCCAGATTTGAGCTTTCTCTGATACACAGAGGCCATCTCTAACAAACAGAACAATGTCATGGTCAAAATTGTAATGTATGGACAATAAACTCAATGTGAAATTTAATACAGGTCAAAAACTGGATTATATTCCTAATAAATACATCAGTAAAATGTAAAAGAACCAGAACACTAGGATTCTCCCTGAGTCATGTGTTTGCTGTAAAACTGTATTCATTAGGATTATAATCAGTAGGATAATATGGACCAGTGGTCCAGTGTGTTTCACATTAAAGTGATAAAATGTTGTAATAATCAGAAGCTCTCTTACTGATCTGCAGGGTGTGAGCGAGATCTTTCTGCTTCATGTTCTTCAGGATGTACAGTGTGATCTTCAGCACACCCTCTCTAACACAGTGCAGATCCTCTTCCTCCACCTCCTCCTCCCCCCTCTCAGAGCATGCTGGGTAATCAGCATTAAGTAGCTTCTTGAACCTGTTCAGCTCATTCTTCAACAGTGTGATGACTTTGTGCTCCAGCTCCTGATTAAAGAAACACAATAACATAAAATTACTGTTATATGATTTTAACATATATGATCAAATTCCTGTTGAATTCTGGATTCTGATTGGTCAGAAGGTGTGAACTGGATTAATTTTCTCATTCTTATCTGTTTCTATAGTAACAGCTAATTTATCGGGACTTGTATGCCAAAGGCTCCTCATCTATTGATTAAAAATGTGTTACTGTGGTGAAGATTTCATTAAGAAGACACTTATTTCACATTCATGTCTCCAGTGTCAGCACTTTGTAAATCAGAGGTAAAGGCGAAATTAAAACAGAATCAATGCACTTTTGTCTGTTTACAAATAATGTTGCTGTAACTATTAACTGTACATTACTTTAGTATTTAATAAAAAGAGCGTATATTATTTACACACACACACACACACAAACACACCTTGAATATGGACTCCATCCATTTTGTGTTGATGGATTTAAGGTTCTGTTTTTGGGTTCTGTGGATAAACAAACATGTTTATTATTATTTGGTTTTAACCTTATAATCTGTGAGGAATTATGACTGGATGAATATAGTAGATTTTTCACTAGCAAGATTCTGGTTTACCTGGGTATTGCTTGTTTTTAATCCTATTCCTTATTGACCAACTTTTCCTTTTCTACCTTTAAACCACAGGGGTGCTAACTTGTAGCTAAACATACAGTACATTAAACCACATTACACAAGACTTGAATAAGTAAGAAAAAGTGAGCAATACCTTTCCTCAGAGGATGTTCCATCTTTAAAGTTGGGAGGCTCTGGCAGTGAGTGATCACTCTTATAGGACACACAGCTGGACACAGGTGAGATTGGCCTTTCCTTAGTTTGACTTGAACAAAGAGAAAGATTTAAAGCTATAAAATATAGTGATTTAAATATCTTAGGATGCCATTATGCATATACAGGTTCCTTATTTGAAAGTTTCTTTGGCCAGAGCACAGTCAGCCATCATACTGCACCTCTGGAGCAGAGCAGAATAAAGACTTGATTGAGAGACCAACAGGGGCAAACTACCAGATTTACTGACATACTACCAATAGTAGTTTGTCAGTGATGTGATTTAAATCTTCAACTTTCTGTTTCAGTAGCCTAGAGTCTTGAGCAACCACTGTCCTAACTATTCATAGTAATATACACTTCATTTTAAAAAGGTTTATACCCTTACACTCTGCTCCTCACTAAAAACAATCCACTGTGTGTTGAAAAGATGGTTGTAGTTTGTCTGTGTGTGTGTGTGTGTGTGTGTGTTTGAGAGAGACACTTAAGAGAGATACTTTCTGTTATGAGAAACAAATTATGGCTCTTATACAATTTTGTGGTCTCTTTAAGAAGATCGGCTTTGGTAAGCACAAAGCTGGAGGTCTGTGCCTTTATGTTAACAAATCATGGTGCACAGACTCGACTGTAATTGAAAGTAATTGCTAAGTGACCGTCACCACTGTCAAACATGTGAAACACTTTCCTAATCAGGAGCCATGGATGAACTCTGAGGTCCGCCTCTTGCTGAAAGCAAGAGATGCTGCTTTTAAATATGGCGATGAAGAGAACTACAGCAGAGCTAGGACCAACCTGAAAAGGGGCATTAGGAAAGCCAGGCATGCACATAAACTGTGCATCGAGGAGCGCTTCCACTGCAACTCCAACCCCAGACGCATATAGAAAGGCATCCAGACCATCACTGACCACAACCCTACAATACAGTATCTGCCAACCAGCAATGCCTTCCTCCCAGACAAGCTCAACCACTTCTTTGCTCGCTTCAACCAAGATACACCACACCAGAAATACTGACTCCTCCACAGCTGATCATCCAATATCACTCTTCACAACAGAGGTACACTCAGCACTGAGCAGAGTAGATCCATGTAAGTCAGCTGGTCCTGATGGCGTACGTGTGCTCAGGACTTGTGCTGTCCAACTGGCACTGGAAGTCTTCACTGACATTTTCAACCTGTCACTGGCCCAGGCCACTGTTCCCACATGTCTGAAGACTACAACCATCATACCAGTGCCTAAGCATTCTTCTGCGAAATGCCTGAATGATTTCTGCCCTGTTGCACTCACCCCCATTGTTATGAAGTGCTTTGAGAAGCTGGTTTTAAGTCACCTCATAGCTTGTTTCCCACCTACACTGGACCCACACCAGTTTGCTTAACGCCCGAATAGGTCAACAGAGGATGCCATTTTCACTGCTATTCATCTAGCTCTCATCCACCTAGACAATAACAATACATACATTCAGATGTTGTTCACTGACTTCAGCTTTGCTTTTAATACAGTTGTCCCTAGTAAACTGATCTAAGCTCAGTGACCTGGGTATCTGCACATCCATATGCAGTTGGATTATGGACTTCTTAAGAAATAGACCTCAGTCTGTAAGGTTGGGTAATCACATATCCTCAACCCTCATCCTGAACACCGGCGTCCCACAAGGCTGTGTGCTGAGCCCACTGCTCTACTCCCTTTTCACCCATGACTGTTTTCTGCAACATAACTCCAACATCATCAAGTATGCAGATGATAACATAGTTGTTGGTCAAATCAGCAACAACAATGAATCGGCCTACAGGGAGGAGATCCAAAGCCTGTCAGCATGGTGTTCCATGAACAACCTCACCCTCAATGCCAAAAAGACCAAAGAGCACATTGTGGACTTCCGGAAATCTAACAGCAGCAGACCTCTCCTATCTACATCAATGAAGTAGAGCATGACTCCAGCTTTAAGTTCCTGGGCATCCACATCTCTGAGGATCTGTCTTTGCATTAGAACACCTCAACTCTGGTTAGAAAGGTGCAACAGCATCTTTACTTCCTGAGGAGATTAAAAAAAGTTCACCTAACCCCCAAGATCCTGACCAATTCTTACTGCTGCATTATTGAGAGCATCCTGACAAGCTCCATCACAGTGTGGCATGGCAGCTCCACAGTGTATGAAAAGAAATCACTGCAAAGGGTTGTGAAAACTGCCAATGCTTCAGAGGCACCCAACTACCTGCCATTGAGTCTCTTCACCACATTAGATGTTTGCGCAAAGCACACAAAATCATCAAAGACTCCGCCCACCCTAGTCACAAACTGTTCAACCTCCTTCCGTCTATCTATCTATCTATCTATCTATCTATCTATCTATCTATCTATCTATCTATCTATCTATCTATCTATCCAAACCTATCAATTCCTCTGACTACCATCAGAGGTCTCTGTTTCACCTCTCTCCTTTTTGAAGTTGTTATTGCTTATTACATTATTGTGACTTTATCACAAACCTCTGTGTTTTCTAACACACCCTTTTTTCAATAGATTGGCACTGCTAGTTTACTACTAATTTTGAGATTTAGTCCATTTTTGTACCATTTACTAAAAAAATCTTTTTTTTTTTTTTTTTTTTTTACATTTTTAAACACTATTTTTTTTTAAATAATTAACATATTACAGTATCACAAAATTTCATTCAGACACTTCTCCATGCAAAACATTTACCAAACCTTTATAGTTTAGTTCTCCTTATTTGTATTTAGAACACTCAGACAGCTTACCTCTGTATCTTGTGCTGCTCCTCTTGATGAATCATTTCAGATGTTCTGAGATCCTCACACTCCCCCCACATTATTTCAGAAGGTCTAATGTCTGCTGTCTCTTAGAATTAGTGCAGCTTTGTCCTGTTGAGAAAACAACAGTAGGATTAATTATGGGTTTTGTCTGGAGCACTTAACCTGGACCTTCAGAGACTTGCCCTGAAGCCAGTGTTGTTTTGTTTGTATGCTTAGGGTCATGGTCATAGTGAAAAGTGATCTGTTTCTTCAGACTGAGTTTGTGTGAGCTCAGAAGGAGCTTTCTTCAAGGACGGTCATGTATTCGGCATTCCTCACCTGTTACTAGAATCCCTGTCCCTGTCACTGAGATGCACCCCATAGCATGATGCTGCCACCACCATGTTTCACCATAGGAATGGTATTAA
>NC_080713.1:30473698-30488698 GCF_019097595.1 Hemibagrus wyckioides
AGCTAACTAACACACTTCACACCAGACTACAGTTTAATAAATACATTTTACTGTATTCATTAATGCCGAAACGAAACAAAGCAACGATTAACGTTCACCAATCAGAGGAAGCGTGTCAGCTTAATAATTAGGTTTGAAGACTTTTACCCACCTGCACAATGATGGCACGACCACACACAACTATCTGAAGACGTTCTGATGATTGCTGCTGTTACATGATCGAGCAGCGGCCCAATTTATGGTGTACAAGCAGAACATACCTTTACTCTCATTGGGTGAAGTGAAGATAAGATCCGTTTAGTATGTTTCACCAACTGGAAAGACTGTAATCTCAGCTGCTTTTAGCATCTTTGACTGTCTGTGTTATTTATTCTGCAATTCAGTTAGATGTTATGGATCATTGATCATATGTCTAATGTCTGACATCTCCCCAGACCTTTAAATCATTTACTTTTCTGGTATTTGGCAGACACCCTTATCCAGAGTTTATCCGACTTACAATTGATCCCACTTTTTTTTACACAACTGAGCAACTGATGGGCAGCTTGGTGGACCTGAAATTTGAATTTACAACCTTCTGATTAGTAGTCCAACACCAAACACTCGCAAAAGATCTCCAAATTGTAGTTGTAAATTGGGTCCCCTGGTCTGAAACAATGTGTTTGGGCAACCCATTGTTGTGAAACACTTGGTCAACCAACACCTTGGCTGTCTACATTAATGTGGGGAGATGGGACCAGCTTGCAGGCCTTAGAATGTAAGGATTATGTAAGACTACATAATCAAAGCCGTCTATGCAGAAATTAAATGCAAAATCAAGTTTGGCGACGTCTTTCACTATCATGTACTCAAACTTTCTGAAAGAAACAACTTTTAAGTAATGGTGACTGGCTTGTGATCGAATCATGCTGAATTTCTTCCCTTAACTCCCACCGGATGGGGGCAATGATGATAGATGGTGGCAGGATAGACTCAGGTGAAGAGAGAGGGCACTGGGAGAGGACACCCCCTATCCCACAGCACAAAGGGTAACATGGGGTCCAGGCAGGAGGCACACAAATGACCAATGTGGCCTTTCCACAGTATAAACAAAGCTGTAGATGCAGATGTTGTCGCCGTTCTTTTTTTACTTTATGTAATCATTTGCTATATACTTTGTTAGTTGTATACAATAAAAAGTATTTTCTGTTGTGTAATTTGGTCCTTAGTGTCAGGAACAGCTGGACAGTTCCCTGCCAGGCCCAGAGAGGGCGCTGGCAGGTGAACCTTGGAAGCCTGCTTCTTTGTGTGTCTTTTGTTACGCCCTTCCTATTGTTCCTATCCTGATTGTCACCTGTATCCCATTAGCCCTAATGTCTACTCCTATAAATAGGGATCCTTGTGTTTGTGTCCTGGTCCATGATTGTTATCTGTACCGTGGTTTCTGTTGGGCTTTTGTTTGCTAGGTTCCATGTCCAAGCTAAGGTCTAGGTTTTGTTTTTGTTTTGTTTAGTTAACCACGCCATGTCTTGTGTTACGTTTGTTTCCCTATGTCGCGTCTTAAATGTAATAAAAGCAGTGCTTCGCTGAATCCTGCGCATGGGTCTCATTACACCGTGTGCTGGCATGCGCACACACACCACGGGCGTCTGGGGTCGAGCCCCGCATAGGGCGGGGGTCCCAGACGTTACACTTAGAGCCTTAGAGATACAACATTTTGTTCCACTGTATGTTCCTACATGTAGCAGAATGACAATAACGCTCAGTTGACTTCACTTTCATTAAATGTGTTAGATAAATAAACTGAATTGATAAAGCATTGAACAAATGTGGATTTTCTTTATTTTGGTATGGTTGTTTTTTTTTAAAAAAAAAAAAACATTTATTTTTTATATATATATATTATTATTAATGTTTTGTGTCTTTTAGTGGTACACAAGGTAATTAGTCTAACTGGATGTGATGTGATTTGATTCCAGCGATAGGAAATTTGTGTCCATACTGAACATAATCAATCATAAAACACAGCCAATCATAACAGTTTTTCTCTGTGTGCTTTCTCATACTGCAGCTGAAGAGATCACAGTCCACACACACATACTTACATACAAGAGCGCACATGCGTAGAGAGATACACCCCTCCACTTCTTATGGCTTTCCTTATAAAACTTGAGGGATTTATTATATATTTCTGCTATTAAACGTCTATAATCAGTCTCTCCTCATCCATTTCTGATGATTAATATTATTAATGTGCAGAACTTTCATTGAGATCTCTGTATAGACGGAGCTGTCAGCCACGACGTCACAGAAATAAAAACAGTTTCTAAAACTGGTTAGGCTGGTCAGGACAAAAACTGATTAACATGGAAAAGATACATTTTGCACTGCATGTGTTGCAGCATCACGTCGCGTGTAGTTAGGACACGGTGTAAAACAACAATTTAAAAGTCTATAATTAAAATAAGACTGAGCTTTTTATACCAGATTTCCTTTACATTTGGGTAATAAGCCCACTGTCAATCAGTGAGTCCCCCCCCACACTACCCTGGTTTGCATCTGTATAGCTCACTGTAGTCATTTACATATGAAAGCTAAACCCAGGCCAAGGTGATAGGAACATGGGGGGGGTCAACTGCCAAGCCTATTTCATGTCAATTTTTGGCAGTTCCCAACAATTATCTGTGCTGCCTGCACATTCCCATGAACAGTCGTTAACCTGAAATTCTGTGGTAATTTACAGTGTCGCTAACTGACGAAAATCCCACTTTTCATGCAGTGCAGTGTGTCATTTCTTCAGTGTTGTCACATGAAAAGATATAATAAAATATTTACAAAAATGTGAGGGGTGTACTCACTTTTGTGAGATACTCTAAGTTGCGTGCATGTGGTTCGAGTCCTTGTGGTAGGTTTCAGACTGGTGGGTGAAGAAAACCACAGCATGGGTGGGCGAAGCCATCTTGGGTGGTGCTGGTCTGGTGTTAGGTGCACCACAGAGAGCTTGCATGAGTGTGGTGTTTGTGGCTTGAAAAGCCTACAGTGGCTCGTGGCTGGTGACTAGTAATTCTCTTTGCTACATGCAGAGTGTCTGGAGTTGCGCCACATCCACTGGATTTCCTGCAGGTGAAGAATTCTGTAAAAAATGCTTGTAGGCTGATGGTGTCAAATCCATGTGTGGAATTTTTTTTTAGAAAACTGGGCAAATAATCTCTCTCTCTCTCTCTCTCTCTCCCTCTCTCTCTGTTTCTCACTCACTGGCATGTTGAGCGTGTGAGAGAAGCATGGTGACTCCGAGTACGTGTCAGTTTGAGAGTCTGACTCGCCGGCACAGTGTTCAGGTGGTGTCCACGGCGAGTGTTGGGGAGTGTGTTTTAGCGATTGGCGATGTGGTGGGACACGAGAACATTGTCGCTGCCTCCCGCATGAACAGTGCTATTGTGGTTTTTTTGAATGATGTTGACAAAGTGACTAAACTGACTGGGAAGGGAATCGTGATTAATAATGAACTAAGACTGGTTTCCCCCCTAAGTTCCCCAGCAAAAAAGATTCTACTGCCCAATGTTCCTCCTTTTATTTCTGATTAAATAATTACCAAAGAGCTTTCTCGGTACGGGCGTCTGGTCAAAGTGACCCCGGTGTTTCTGAGCGACAGGGGCAAGAAGCAGCTGAGCCGGCTGTGGTCATTCCCCCTGCAGCTACAGTTCGGCCAGCTGCGGAAAGCCCTGCAGTGGCTGCTGCACCAGAACTGACAGAGAGCAAACCCTAAGCCCAGCCTGCAGCCCTGAAGCCCACTGGAGCTACAATAACCCCAGAAGAGTCTTGCACGGCTGAACCGGTCATGGTGAAGTCCTGCTCAGCTGAACTGGTCTCGGTAAAATCTGGAGAGATTGAACGAGACCAGGAAAAGCCCTGCTTGACTGAACCGGACCCGGAGAGGCCATGCTCGGTGGATTCTGGTGCAGTGCTGGAGCTGGAGCAGGAACAGAGGTGCAGAGCTGTCACTTGGAAGCACCAGTCACCACACCAGTGCATGGGGATGGGGGAGATGTGGAGATGGAGGACGAGCCCACTTTTAAGGTACCAGTTAAGAGAAAGAAACAAGGTAAGGGACTTGGAAAAAAGCAAGCAAAGAAAGAAACAAAAACAGATGATAGAGAGTCCGACAGTGAAGATTGTTTGTCAGATTCTGTTTTTAACTTCGCCTCACAAGAAGAACAGCTAAATGTTGTTTTCTCTGCTGAGGACAGTAAAGAATTTCTGAGAACCACCAAGTGGTAAAAAAATGTAGTAATTGAAGAGTTTTTCCCAGACAGGAGACAGTTTATTAATGATGTTAAACATTTCAGAAGAGAAGGTGCTTTTATTGATGTGGAAGTTTATCGCTTAAGGAAACTGATTACTAAAGTGAATAAGGAAAACCCTGAGGTTGATTTGTAGAATGTGTGCTGTTTTATGATAAAGTGGTTTTTACCCCCTCTTTATTTTATCTATACTTTTTTTTTCTACTTTATTTTTATTTGACATTTATTTAAGTACAATCATACAGCCATGTGTCCTAAATCAATTCCATCTGAAGTAATCTCAAATGACCTTCATTCTTTATATAGACATTAAACCGGGTACATGCATATTCACAAACATATACACATATACTATATATATATATATATATATATACACACATACAGGCATATATTATGGACATATATCTGTCTATCTATTGATTAGCTTTTATTTATTCATAACAACAAAATCAGGCCTTCTTTCTGATACATATTCAACCCATTTCCTCCATTTTCCCAGAAATGCATCCTTCTTTAAATTGACCAGAAAAGTGATCTTTTCCATCATATAAATCTCTATAGTCACATCTATCCAGTTATCTAAAGTTGGTCTCTCTTGTTTTAACCATTTACGTATGATTGCTTTCTTGCTAGCTGCCATAAGCACATGCATGAGGTATTTATTATCTGCTGTTACTGTTTCTGGATATACACAGCCAAAATACAGTAATTTGCTTTCTAGAGATATGTTTCTTCTAAAAATATATTCAAGAGCCTCCTGTATTTCTTTCCAGTATTCTTGTATATGTGGGCATTCCCAAAATATGTGATAATGATTTGATTCATTACATCCACAGTTTCACCAACATTTTGGAGAAATGTTACTGAATTTGACCATCTGAACTGGTGTTTTAAAATATCTAATAATATTTTTCCAACAGTATTCCTTCCAATTTAATAAGCTAGTTGATTTCCATTGAAATTTCCATATATTTGACCACTCCTCATCAGTAAAATTTATTCCACATTCTGTCCTCCATTTCTCTTTGAATACGTTGTAGAGTGCTTTTTCATATTTCCCAAACTCTTATATATCTGAGAAACAATTTTATATCTAATACCCGACGTGTATGCCCTCTTAAGCAGGTCTATCAGTGGATTCAAATTATCTTCAAGTTTTCCTTTTATTTCCTGATCATAATAATTTCGAATCTGTAGGTATCCTAGAAAATCCTGATTTTCTAGAGAAAATTTCTCTTTTAATAGTTGAAAGTTTAAAATTTCACCTTTTTCAATGATGGTACAGAAACAAGTAATTCCCTTATTTGCCCATAATTTAAATCTGTTATCGAACCTGTTTGGGGTGAAGTCTGAATCATAAGCAAACCATTTCAAAACTGTACTGTATTTTGACAAATCATATTCCCTTACAACTGTTGCCCACACATTTAAAGTAAGTTTTGTCCATGGGTCTTCTATGATTTCTATATATTGTCATAATTTACTGTTAATATGGCTTGTATAGGGATATTCTTTGTAATACAACTTTCCATACACACTACCAGTCAAAAGTTTGGACACACCTTCTAATTCAATGTTTTTTGTTTAGGGATTTATTTTCTACATTCTAGAACAATACTGGAGATTTCAAAACTATGAAATAACACACATGGACTTCAGTAGTCCATATGTAATGACCACAAAAACCAGTTAGTTGTTATTTTAAGACACGAAGGTCAGGTGTTCTGGAATAGTTCTTGCAAGAACAGTATTGTCAAGTGCATTTGCAAAACCCATCAAGCACCATGATGAAACTGGCTCACATGAAGACCATCCCAGTAAAGCAAGACCAAAACTGACCTCTGCTGCAGAGGAGAAGTTCATTTAGAGTCACCAGCCTCAGAAATCACCAATTAACAGCACCTCAGATTAGAGGCGTTATGAAGGCTTTACAGAGCATCAGTGGCAGACATATCTCAATATCAACTGTTCAAAGGACATTATTGTGGATTTCGGCCGCCTTCAGCATTGTTTTACAATGTAGAGAGAAATAAACATCAGGAAAGACCATGGAATTAGAAGATGTGTCCAAACTTTTGACTGGTAGTGTACTTCCATGGAGCATGATACTGTGGGTCACACCAATTCACCACTGTCTTCATTTGTGCTGCAATATAATAATCTTTTAATGAAAGAAGAGCCCAACCTCCTTTATCCTTTGGCAACTGCAAGGTTTTAAAACGTACTCGGGGCTTTTTCCCCTGCCAAATGAATCGCAAAAGCATTTTATCCCATTCTATGAATTGTTTTACAGTTAATTCTATAGGTAAGCATTGGAATACATATAAAAATTTTGGTAATATGTTCATTTTAATTGCTTCAATCCTTGAACTGAAACTAAAAAAGGGGATTAGATTCCATCTGGTTAGATCTTCTCTAACTTTTACAGTTAATGGATCAAAATTCTTCCTTTGCATTTTTGTCAAATGAATGTCTAAATATTTGAAGGGTTTTGTATGCCATTTTAACAAGAGTCTATTTTTAATATTTGCGGGGGGGGGGGGGGGGTGTAATTGTATGAAATTATTTCTGTTTTCTCAATGTTTAATTTATATCCAGAAAGAGGGCCAGAATTCTGAAATTGCTTCATGAGTTGAGGCAAAGACTTGGTTGGGTCTCTAAGGTAAATCAGTATATCATCCGCATAGCAGGCTATCTTATGTTCCACTCCCTTTATAATAATACCTTTATTATATTATATTACCTAATACCTAATACGTTTTATCCTGTCTGATGCTTTGTACTAAGGGTTCCAAATAGAGTGCAAATAGCTGAGGAGAACATGGACACCCTTGCCTGGTGCCTCTCTCCAATGTAAATGGCTTAGTTAAATAACCATTAATCTTTATTTTTGCAGTTGGTCTATCATAAAGTGCCAGTATACTTCTGATTATGTTTTCATGTAAAAAATCATTCGTTCACCAAATCTGTGCAACACTTTATAGAGATATGTCCAGCTAGTCGAAGGCTTTTTCAGCATCCAAACTTAAAATCATTGCTTTTAGTTTATTTCTCCGAATATGACTCCTGACATGCAGCGTGCATCTGATGTTATCTTGTGTTTGGCACTGGCGAATGAAGACTGACTGGTCTTGATTTATTAATTTGGGCATGAGTTCTTCCATTCTTCTGGCCATAATTGATGTAAACAATCTATAATCAACATTTAATACAGATAGAGATCTATCCAATCCACATTGTAGCTTATCTTTACCTTCTTTTGGAATAATAGATATGACGGCTTCCTTCCAGGATGGTGGAGCTGTTGCTGTTGCTGTTGATAGGTATTATTTCCTTTTGGAATGCTCTATACCACTCCCCAGTAAATCCATCAGGTCCTGGGGATTTATTAGACTTTAGTTTAGTAACAGCCCCTTTCACAGCAAGTGCTGATATTTCCGTTACCAGTAATTTATTTTGCTCAGTAAGGGTCAGTAGCTCCAATTTATCTAAGAAAGAGTCAATCTCCTCATTTCTATCTTCAGGCATTTTAGAATATAATTTTTTATAAAACGTTTCAAAAACATTTTGGATATCTTCTTGTCTGTTTTGTATTGTGTTGGTTATAGGATACCTGATTTTGTATATTGTTTGATCAGCTTGTTGCTTTCTTAATTTCCATGCCACTATTTTCATAAATTTTGACCCATTTTCATAATATTTTTGCCTGTAAAACGTAATTTTTTTCTCAATCTCTTGAGTGTACCGCACATTAATTTCGTTTCTCATTTGTTAAATTTTTTCTAATATCTTAGGGTTTTGTCTATGCTTATGTTCTCTTTCTAACAACTTTATATGATGTTGTAATTTGTTTAATCTGTTTTCAAGATTTTAGCTGAGGCAAATGCTATAATTCTGTTTCTTAATACTGCATTAGCAGCATCCCACAATATTGGAGGTGTGACCTCTACATTATCATTATTTTCTAAATAGGAATGTATCTCATTTTTAATATATATTTTAAAAGAAGGGTCATTAAGGAGATTTAGATTAAATTTCCATAAGGTATCCTTAGGTTTGTTATCTAATTTAACTATTAAATAAATGGTGGCATGGTCACTGATATCTATTATTCCAATATCACAGCTTTTTATTCTGGTCCTGTCTCTATTAAATGTAAGATAATAATCTATCCTAGTGTAGACATAATTGGGGGGGGATGTGTATAATCCTTAGTATCTGAGTGTACGTCTCTCCATATATCAATTATAACAATATCATTCATCAGTGAATAGATTTTCCGATGTATGGGTTTAGCAGTCATTATTTTCTTGTTTGTAGAGTCTAATTCAGGTTGAAGGTGTATATTTAAATCACCTCCACAAATCAATATACCCTGTGTTTCAGAGGCCATAATCTGAAAATTTTTTTGAAAAAAAATTTATGTTACTCCCAGGTGGGGCATAAATATTGAATAAAGTAATATATGTTCCATTTAATATTCCATGGACAAAGAATGAACCGACCTTCTTTATCAGTATATTCGTATTTCTTTTCAAAAATAACCATATGGGAGATCAGAATAATAATTCCTCTCCTATGCCCTGTATGGTATGATGAATAATAGATCTGAGTGAATGCCATTCTTTTTAATTTTTCATGCTCAGTTTTCTTTAGATGTGTCTCTTGTAGGTATAGTATATCAGCACTTTCTCTTTTCATTTTACTTAATTTTTTTTTATAGGGTTAAGTAGGCTGTTCACATTAAAGAAAATTACTTTTACTTTGTTATTTGTTATGCCTGTTCAATTTAACATCAAGTTCAAAAGGATAGGAAAGACACAGTCCTTGGAGAACAATATATGAACCAATAAAAAGAAAAACTCTACACTGAACTTCCAAGATAGTCTCAAACAAATGACCCTGAAACAGGCTAGTGGTGACATCTAGCATGGAGGGGAAGCCTTCTCTTTCACCATAGTGCTCAGGGCCCCCCCCAGATCATCGTCTTTACATGAGATAGAAAAAGACATAACTCACGTGTCCGACGTAGTATCCTATCATTGTACAAAACAAAGAGAGAAGTAAACTCAACACATATCTAACGGTTTCCAGTCCAAGCAAGTGAATAACCTCCAGCATGTTGTAGATGGCACAGGCAGATTCCAGTTATCTTCTGTATGCCTGTAAATGTTCTCTGATGTCTGTCGATCTCGGAGTCTTTTTAGCTCTTGTCATTGGTTGTGCCGCCACCTCCCAAGACGTGTGTTCGAGTTGTTCCATTAGTGATTTCGTCAGCGGTGTTTTCTCCACATGGAACCCTCTTTTTACCACATCCAGATAGGCCTCTTCAGCTGTGTGATAGATGTGGGCCCCATCCTCATAGAACACGTAGTCTTGCGGGGTATGGAGTTTGGAATCGGAGTTTTGGATCTCCTCCAAAATTTGTTCCAGATCAATTTGCGTGTTATCTGGGTTAGTGTTTTTGTGCTAGCGCTTGTGCTGTGCCGGCAGCTCTTTGCTGTCTACTTTCAGTTTCTGAGACCTCTGTGTTACTTTTCCTGCTCTTCTCTCTTGTTTCCATTGTTGTCCCACTATTATAAATTGCTTTAATTAAGGTTTTTATTTTATTCTCAAGATTTAGGGAACTTATTAATAAATCGTCTGAGGAGACGATGGACTATACTGCCATTCTCTCAGACACTGGAACCGGAACTTATCTTTACTTTTTAATGAATGAGATTCGTGTTTCGAGCTTGAATGTTAATGGAGCAAGAGAGTATAATAAGAGAATTAAGTTATATGAACTTGTGAAGCAGAAACGGATTGATGTCATGATGCTGCAGGAAACCCACAGCGATAACAGTAATGCTGCTGATTGGGTGAAGGAGTGGGATGGGCTGGCGGTTTTAAGCCATAACATAACACTCAGTGGTGGAGTTGCTCTGCTCTTTGCTCGCAGTTTTATTCCACGTTCTTATTCAGTCGGAGAGATTTTAAACGGGAGGCTTTTAAAGTAAAAGCGTTTTATGAGAATGAGGTTTTAGATGTTATCTGTGTGTACACTCCCACCAGTGCAGTGGAGAGGATGACTTTTTTAAATAAACTGAACAGTGTCATTGCTAATAGCGACACCACTAATATTTTAATTCTGGGTGGTGATTTTAATTGCACAGCAGATATTTTAGAATTATTGCAGAACCTCACATGGCTTCCCGTAAACGCCTGTGGGAGATGATTGAGGCCCATGAGTTAAGTGACATATGGAGAACTTTTAATAAGTACATGTGGGCCCATGCTATAGATAACACACTCTCCCTGGCGAGATTAGATCGCTTTTATGGTTTTAAGCATCAGTTGACGTTTTTTACTAAGTGTTTTATTGTTCCAGTAGGTATCTCTGGCCACAGTATGGTCCAGTGTACTATCAGTAAAAAGAATGTAAAGCCTAAGAGTGCCTACTGGCATTTTAACACAACACTTTTAGAAGATGCTAATTTTAGAGGGCCTTTTATTTATATATTTAATTGTTTTAAATCTGAGAAGGCAGCTTTTAACTCTTTACAAGAGTGGTGGGATTTTACCAAAACACAGACCAGAGTATTCTGTCAGCAGTACACTCTCAACCTCACAAAAGACATTATTAGATCTATGAAAGCTCTGGAGATAGAAATTGTGGAACTCCAGCATTTGGAGTCCACTGGAAATCGAAGGCATACTGAAGCCCTCAAATGTAAAAAAGCCAAAATGAACAACCTGTTAGACATTACAGCACAGGGGGCGCTGGTCCACTCACGCTTCACAAGCATGACCGAGATTGATGATCCTTCTAAGTTCTTCTTCAGTTAAGAGCAAAAGAATGGACAGAAAAGATTCATACATGCTGTGCAAACAGAATCAGGGGATCTCGTATCTGAGCCCACTGAAATTCGCAAGCAGACAGTAAGCTTCTACTCGAAGCTGTACAGCAGTGAGAGGTCAGGGGCATAGGTGGTGAAGGAGAGCTTTCTGAAAGACCTGCCGAAGCTCTCGGAGCAAGTGGCCAGGGAACTGGATGTAGAATTGACACTGGCAGAGCTCCACAAATCTCTCTAGGGCATGGAGAACGGGCGGGCGCCAGGTATAGACGGTCTCCCTGTTGAATTCTACAAGGCTTTCTGGGCAGTAATAGGGCAGGACATGCTGGAGGTCCTAAGGGACAGCATGAATGTTGGTCAGCTCCCGCTGAGTTGCAGGAGAGCCGTGCTGACCCTGCTGCCAAAAAAGGGAGATCTGACCCACCTGAAGAACTGGCGCCTGGTGTCACTACTGTGCACTGACATCAAGCTGCTCTCAAAAAGCATTAGCCTCGAGACTGACCAAGGTTATAGAGCAGATCACTCACCGGGACCAGTTGTACTGTGTGCCTGATAGGTCTATATTTCACAACGTATATTTAATTCGCGACATTTTGGACGTCTCCAGACTATTGGGCTTGAAGACTGGTCTGATTTTTCTAGATCAGGAAAAGGCGTTTGACCGGGTTTTATAGCCATGATCAGTTTGTTGTACTGTGAAATTGAGAGTGTAGTGAAGGTTAATGGTGGTTTATGTGCTCCTTTTAAAGTGTTGAGAGGTATCAGGCAGGGCTGTGCTTTGTCAGGCTTGATTTACACATTAGCGATTGAACTTCTTTTAAACAGATTGAGAGGTCATCTTTCTGGTTTTAACATTCCACACACCAATACCTCTATCTGTCTGTTAGCATATGCAGATGACCTGGTAGTAATGATAGACTCACAGAAAGATGTGAATGTTTTAACTGTCATTTTAAATGACTTTCAGGTTTTATCTTCTGCAAAAGTTAACTGGACCAAAAGTGAAGCCATTTTAGTTGGGGAGTGGTGAGGAGAGCAGCCTTTACTACCAGGGGGTCTAGTGTGGAAAAAAGGTGGTTTTAAATACTTGGGTGTCTACGTGGGGAACAATGAATATTTAAATAAAAACTGGGAAGGCTCTGTGGAGCATGTAAAAGGCAGACTGAGCAGGTGGATGCGGCTGGTCCCAAAGATGTCCTACAGGGGGAGAACGCTGGTCATCAACAACCTCACCGCGTCGTCCCTCTGGCACAAGCTGGCATGCGTGGATCCACCACCAAACCTGCTGGCAAACATCCAGGCCCTGCTGGTGGACTTCTTTTGGGAAGATCTACACTGGATTCCTCAGAGCGTCCTTCACCTGCCCAAAGAGGAAGGGAGCAGGGGCTGATCCAGTTAGCCAGCAGAACTGCAGTCTCCAGTTCTTTCAGAGACTCTTCACTGGTCCCAAAGACTTAATATGGAGAGCAGCAGCCCATGGACTTTTACACAAGGTCGAAGAACTGGGGCTAGACCGAACTTTGTTTTTAATAGACACCAAAACACTGGACGTTTCTGGATTACTGAGTTTTTACTGTGGAATTTTTAAAATCTGGAACTGTTTTAGAAAAAAAAACAAGGGCTATGGAACAGTACACTGGCTGCTGGAGGAGCCCCTGATTCACAGTGGGCATCTGGACATCTCCGGTGTGACTGCCCCTGCATTGTCCAGAGTACTCATCTCCTCAAGGGTCGTGACATTCCGGGAGCTGGTGAACATCGCGGGGACAGACCTGTCGCAGGCAGAGAACCTGGCAGCTCCTACATCACTGGAGGACTGCCCTAACATCAGAGGAGCGTGTTCAGCTGATGGACTACCAGATTACCGAGACCAACCCTGCAGAAGAAGGACCTTTTCCCCAGCTGGACATCGCTCCTGACCTTGACGGGTCTGAAGGTCCGCTTCTGGAGTGCCGGGGTAAAGCAGAGATGAACTTCGGATCAGTGTCGGGGAAGCTGCTCTACAGGGCTGAGTGGGAGGGTAGACACCCCATGGAGAAGTGTTCTGGGTTTTAATGCTGATATTAAACCGGAGTGGACGCACTTTATAAACCACCATTAACCAAAAAAGCTGCCAACCTCCAATGGAGGATTTTACACTGTATTATCTGTGTGAAATCTTTTATTTCTGTTTTAAATTCTGATGTTGCACATGATTGTCCATTCTGTTCACAGAGAGAAACAGTTTTTCATGCTTTTATTCACTGCTCCAGGTTACAGTTATTGTTTGATTTTTTACGGAGCATTTTAAGGCCTTTTTATGTTGATTTTACTGTTCAGTGTTTTATTCTTGGTAATAAGTATGTCAGGAAACACAGGTTTAAATACCAACTGATTAATTTTATCTTTGGTCAGGCAAAAATGGCAATTTACCTGAGCAGAAAAAACAAGATGGCAAAAACACAGACTGTGATGCTAAAAGAATTTTCTCCAGACTGGCTAAATCAAGAATTTGAATTGATTTTAATTTTTATAAGAGTATGAATGACCTGTTGATGTTTGAGGCAGTGTGGTGTTGTGAGAAACCTCTCTGTGCTGTTGAAGGAGGAGAGCTCTGCTTTGCACCAGAGCTGAACTAATCCTCATTATTTTTAACTATTCACTGCTATACTGAACCTAATTTATTAAAATGGTTTTAATATTTATTCATTTATTTATTGAATCACAATGATCTATGTATAATGTGACTTGTGTAAATAAAGGACTGTAAAAAGTAAAAAAAAAAAAAGGATCTCTCTCTCTCTCCCTCCCTCTCTCTCTCTCTCTCCCTCCCTCTCTCTTTCTCTCGCTCTCTCTCTCTCTCTCTCTCTCCCTCCCTCCCTCTCTCTCTCTCTCTCTCCCTCCCTCTCTCTTTCTCTCGCTCTCTCTCTCTCTCCCTCCCTCTCTCTCTCTACCTCCCTCCCTCCATCTCTCTCTCTCTCTCTCTCTCTCTCTCTGAGTGATACACATCAGCCAATCAGAACAAACCTCAGGGGTTTTAATTCTTTAATTCCTTTTATTGCTTTTAACCTGAGTCTCTGTACAACTCCCTTTCTGAACAGCAGGGGGCAGTGTGAGTTCAGCCCAATGACCTGCTGTCGCTTCTCTTAGTCACAGTGTGTGTGTGTGTGTGTGTGTGTGTGTGTGTGTTTGAATAGTGGGACTGAATGCATGCTGTGACCTTTGACCTTCTTTGTCAAATCGAATCTTTTTCCAGCTCATTACTTTAGTGCTTAAGTCCCTGTTATGGATGGCTCACAAGCTCCGCCCCCTGCACGTGTCACGTGTCATGTGAACTCTGAATGGTGTTTAGTTCTGTAGGTGGTTTCAGTATGAAATCCACTCACAATATAACAACAAATCATTAATCATTAAATGTTTCTCATCAGGTTGTGTGTGTGTGTATGCATGTGTATGTGTCAGTGAGTGTCTGTGTGTGTGTGTGTGTGTGTGTGTGTTTATGCATGTGTATGTGTCAGTGAGTGTCTGTGTGTGTCTGTGTGTGTGTGTGTGTGTGTATGCATGTGTATGTGTCAGTGAGTGTCTGTGTGTGTGTGTGTGTATGCATGTGTATGTCAGTGAGTGTCTGTGTGTGTGTGTGTATGCATGTGTATGTGTCAGTGAGTGTCTGTGTGTGTGTGTGTGTATGCATGTGTATGTGTCAGTGAGTGTCTGTGTGTGTGTGTGTGTGTATGCATGTGTATGTGTCAGTGAGTGTCTGTGTGTGTGTGTGTGTATGCATGTGTATGTGTCAGTGAGTGTCTGTGTGTGTGTGTGTGTGTGTGTGTGTATGCATGTGTATGTGTCAGTGAGTGTCTGTGTGTGTGTGTGTGTGTGTGTGTGTGTATGCATGTGTATGTCAG
>NC_080713.1:30493698-30498698 GCF_019097595.1 Hemibagrus wyckioides
GGAGAGATGAGAAAGCGGCTAAAGCACGCCGTCTTCCAGGCGATTGTTCATGCTGTCGCTCAGTTCCAGGAAGTGAGACGTCCTTACAGAAGTGGAGGAAAAGAGGAAGAGAAGAAGAATGGATGAGAGGAGAGATGGCATGAGATGGAGGAAAACATCAAAAGAGAATGGAGGAAGAGGAAGTGCTACTTTAACTCCCTCATCAGACTCACAGCACTGCAGACTCTACTGTCATACGTTTAACTGCTCTGAGTTCTGCGCTCTGATTGGTCAGAAAATGTTGATTAGTTTCCTAAAACAGCATCTATTCTGACAGCAGCGCTAGGTCTCTGTTAACACACTTGCACTGACACGTCATGGTTTCTATAGCAACAGCTCATTCACAGAGACGTGTCCACTTGATAATCAGATCGAAAGTGTGTCTAATGATCGACATGCAGGAGTCTCCAGTGTCAGCGCTGTCTAACAGTCGGCAGGTTACGTTTTCTTTTTTTTTTTACATTTTTGTCTGATTAACGTGAATAGAGAGAGAATAAAGAGGTGAAGGAATGACTCTTTAGAGCCGCTAGATCGTGTAAGGGAGAACAGGATCTGACTGGTTTCATGGACATTGTTTAATAAATAAAATGATTGAAGATCGCTGAGAGAAATAAACACTTAGAGGGCATGCTGTTTTAGGAAACGAATCAACTTTGGGGTCATCACGACACTCTGGACTCTTAGCTACCAAAATGTTTCTCCTGAGGCGTAGATTTGTTAACAGCAGCTAACACAATCCACACGGCTTCATTTATTTCAGAATGGTACGATGGTGCCGTGACCCGTGTGTAGCAGTGGCCATGTGGTTGATTTCGGCCATCGGTTAGGTGCAAGGGCGGAGTCTGTCTGAATCACGGTCATGAAGAATCGGTGTTGGTGAAGTGAACAGCGAGATATAAGAGAAACAGGAGACTGATGGACAGTCTGGTAGAAACAGGAGCAGAGAGCAGGAGAAAGAGCAGAAGCAAGTAGAAAGGCAGGAAGTTGCTAAAGTATCCCTTCATCCAGAAGTTTGTTTATCCCATCACAGATTTTGCTCAGGTAGAGTCTGTACTCATCCCCGGCGCCGTAGAGCTCGGCCAGGAAGTGGACGTCGGAGAAGTGGTTGAAGACGCGGTCGATGCGTGCGTGCGAGCGCGAGGTCAGGTGGTTCTCCACAATCTCGTGGAGCAGATCCCTGCACTCCAGGAGCAGCTGAGACAGGATGCCGCAGTCAAAGGTGAACTCCACCTCGTGGAAGCTGACGGCCGTCATGGCCGCCTGGTTCAGCTTCTTGCGGAAGCGCTCGACTGCCTCAAGCTCATCGGGGCTGAATCGGCGATTGCGGTAGAGCACGCCCAGCTTCAGCGCGATCTTGATGACATCCCGGATGATGCGGTGTGCCTCCTTCTTGCTCTTGGTGAACTCGCGGCTCGCCTTGTACAGCTCATCCAGGATGGAGCTGCTCGTGTCATCCGTCAGCAGGTTGGCCACCGCCATCGTCGCCATCTTGCTCAGGATCTTTTTCTGTGCCTGCAGAGCCAGGTTCTTCGAGTTGAAGATCTCGGGCCCTGGAGGAAGAGCAGACGGAAATTAGAACCACAACCTGAAAGAAGCATAAAGCGATAAAAAGAACAAGAAAGTGGGAAAAAGAAAACTATAAATAAATGAGTTGATCGCTTGGAACACAGGCTCCTCAAGAGCTTTTAGTATAATTACAGTTTTTACCAAAAAAAGGTTTTATTCTGAACGTCATCCAATCAGAAGCATGAAATGGAAGGAGGAAGTGCAGCAGCACTGCAGCGAGACGTGAGAGAAAGAGCGAGTGGGAGAGAACTGGAGAAGAACCGAGTCTCGCTGTCACCTTCTGAAGTTCAGCGTCTTTTTACCTCAGAGTCGGCTGACAGGTTCATTCGGCTCGAATCGACGTGAATAAAATGAAGATGTTCAGGAAGACAAAGAGGATGAAAGGGAGGAGGCGTTGGACAGAAAGAACAGATTAATATCGCATTTTTTTTACTGATTTTATTTAACTGCGTTCTTCTGTTCTTCACCTCCCGATGGAGCAGGAAAAAAAACTGCTCCAGGATTTTATTTTTTGTTCTTTTTGTCCACATTTATAGGTCATACAGCAGCACAGAAGCACACCACACATCATAAGTCCCGGTGGATGAGTCGTGTCTCTGTTAGTGTTAAATGTTAATGAATTTTCTGACCAATCAGAGAGCAGAGCTCAGCCTCAGGGCTGGGCTGGAATCCGGTGTGTTATGAGGAGGAATGTAATAATAATAAAGATGAAGTGTTTATTTTATCGCTTCACTTCTCTATTAAACACCACACATCTATCAGGATGGAGCAGTGTGTGTGTGTGTGTGTGTGTGTGTGTTTCAGATATTTACTGTGTGTCTGTTTGATGATTTCCAGCCTCACACTCTCACTCAGTCCAAGTATGCGTTTGAGACGGTGCACTTCAGATGATTGAATTCTCCCTCCATGAATGATGAGGCACTTTTTCCCTTCATGGCTCTGTGTGTGTGTGTGTGTGTGTGTGTGAGGGAGTGAGCGGATATCTCACTGAGTCATTCGAATTTTCCACGGAATCGATTTAATAACAATATAAAAGAAGGAGGCCGCATGAGGAAGGAGCGTGTTAATGTTATTAGGACGGAGCCGTTTATATAACAGTCTAACCACAGGGTTCAGTTTTATTTTACACACAAAAGGTTTGTGCGTGTGTGTGTGTGTGTGTGTGTGTGTGTAAAATATATACATATATAGAGAGTGTGTGTGTGTGTGTGTCCTGGTCCAGATTCAGCCATAAAATTCAGCTTTTACTTGTAAAAAAAAATGTGCATTAATATCAATGGGTTTTGTTTATCAATATACTAAAAATACACACACACACACACACACACACACACACACACACACACACTGAAACATTCTCTCTCTCTCTGTCTTTCTCTCTCTTGCACACACACACACACACACACACACACTTTGCTCATAATGATAAATAACTAAAAAAACTTAATGCAGATCTTAGTAAAAGTTCAAGAGAAAATTAAATGCCAGTTTTTCACACACAGTCACACCCATGATTAGCCCCGCCCACTTTTAAAGTTCATGTATACGTGAGACAGTGTGGTGTTATTCAAGACTGTGTGTGTGTGTGCGTGTGTGTGTGTGTGTGTGTGGATGGTGGGAGGATGGGGGGGGGGGTTTGTGGAATCAGATGGCAGTTTAGGGAAATGTTGCCAGAAAAAAGACTTGTTTTGCATCTGATTTGTATTCCGTTGGAGCGAGAACACAGTGTTTGTGTGGCCATGTTTCAGAGTGTGTGTGTGTGTGTTTGATCTGAAGCTGCTCTTTGTTTCACGGCTCATAACGATATCAGTGAGTTGGGTGCTTGAGGGACACACATCCTTTTCATGACTGTGTGTGTGTGTGTGTGTGTGTGTGTGTGAGAGAGAGACAGAGACAGAAAGTGAGAGAGGGAGAGACAGAGAGTGAGAGAGAGGGAGCGAGAGAGAGACAGTCAGAGAGAGAGAAAGAGAGGAATAGGGAGGGAGAGAGGGAGGGAGAGAGAGAGACAGCCTGGCTATTGACACAAAAATCTGTGAAAAGAGATAATAATAGGACTAACAGTGTGAAAATCTGTGTGTGTGTGTGTGTGTGTGTGTGTGTGTGTGTGTGTGTGTGTGTGAGAGAGATATATTAGAAGCAGAATTTAAAGACTGGGGTGCCAATACTTTAGCTCACAAAATAAACCTGTATAACGACTGTATAGTCTGTCAGATCAATTATAACTCTAACAGAAAAACACAGTTTATAATACAGTTATTAATACGTAATAGACAGTATATAACTACAGTAATACCTTGACTTACGAGTTTAATTGGTTCTGTGTCTGAGCTCATAACTCAATTTGCTCGTATATCAAATCAAATTTCTCCATTAAAATGAATTGAAATGCTATTAATCCGTTCCAGCCCCCAAAAACCACACCAATCTTTTTTATTACGTGTTTTTAAATAAGAAAAATGTACTTTATAAATAACAAATAATGTATAAAACAATAATAATACATAATAAAAGAGAATGTAAAGAAATAAACTGCTATTATTAAGTGTATTTACGTTGAAGATCAGACAAAGATGCTAGTGGAGGGGGAGGAGATTGGCGGAGGAGGGGGGCGGAGTTTTTCATTTTGTTACACACTTAATGCTACAATTTATTGCTAAATGTAACTCACTATGCTACACTTTATCGCTAAACTTAATTGCTACTTTAAAAAAAAATTCACTTCACTGACTTCTTCACGGACTTTTCTTCACTCTTCTTCACTGTCTTCTGAAGTCTTCTTCACTGTCTTCTTCACTGTCTTCTGAAGTCTTCTTCACTGTCTTCTTCACTGTCTTCTGAAGTCTTCTTCACTGTCTTCTGAAGTCTTCTTCACTGTCTTCTGAAGTCTTCTTCACTGTCTTCTTCACTCTTCTTCACTCTTCTTCACTGTCTTCTGAAGTCTTCTTCACTGTCTTCTGAAGTCTTCTTCACTGTCTTCTTCACTCTTCTTCACTGACTTCTGAAGTCTTCTTCACTGACTTTTGCCTTTTTCTCCACACTTTCCTCACTTTCCCTTGCAGGGTGTTTCAATAAAAACCTTTCCAAGGAGGTTTGTTTCTTCCTCCCTTTCAAAATGTTTGGAAAATGAGTGATGAAGTGTGGTTACACAGCGCCAAGGCACGACCTGGAGAGATAACCACGTGAACTGACCGCTCGCTGGGTGACCGAGTGGTGGGTGGAGTAAGCTCGCTCGCTCGTAACTCAGATCTCGGCTCGTATCTTAAAGCAAAAAATCGACCGAGCGACGGCTCGTATCTCGGAAAACTCGTGAGTTGAGTCACTCGTAAGTCAAGGTTTCAGTGTATAATATAATTATGTAATAGAATTATTTAAACTTGTGTAAAGTCTAATGTTTC
>NC_080713.1:30503698-30506198 GCF_019097595.1 Hemibagrus wyckioides
CGAGAATCGGACAGTGATGACTGCATGTCAGACTCTGTTTTAATGTTCGATTCTCAGGAGGAGCAGTTAAATGTCATGTATGGTGCTGAGGACATTAAAGAGTTTTTAAGGAACACCAAATGGCAAAAGAATGTAGTTTTAGAAGAGTTTTTCCTGAACCGTAAACAGTTCATTCATGACGTGAAGTTCTTCAGAAGAGAAGGAGCGTTTATTGATGTAGAAATATTCCGTCTGAAGAAACTGATCACTAGAATGAACAGGGAAAACTCTGATGATGACTGATGTGTGGTGTGTTTTATTTTAGAGTGGTTTTTACCCTCTGTTTAATTTTATTTATTTTATTTATTTTTATGAAAGGGGTTAATATTGCGAGTTTAAATATTGATGGAGCAAGAGAGCAGAACAAGAGAGCTAAACTGTATGAAGTTTTAAAGCAGAAGCACATTGACGTTGCCATGCTGCAGGAAACCCACAGCGATACCAGCAATGCTGCTGATTGGGTGAAGGAGTGGGATGGGTTGGAGATTTTAAGCCATAACACAACGCTCAGTGGTGGAGTCGCCTTGCTCTTTGCTCGCAGTTTTATTCCTTGTTCTTATTCAGTTGAAGAGATTTTAAATGGGAGGCTTTTAAAAGTGAAAACTTTTAATGAGAATGAGGTTTTATGACGTTTTTAGACACGTTGAATAATGTCATTGCTGACTGCAACACTGCAGAGATTTTAATTCTGGGTGGTGATTTTAACTGTACTACAGATATTTTAGACCGGAACCACACAGAACCTCACATGGCTTCCCGTAAGCGTCTGTGGGAGATGGTGGAGGCCCACGAGTTGAGCGACATATGGAGAACTTTTCATAAGAACAAGAGACAGTACACGTGGGCTCATGCCATAGACAACACACTCTCCCTGGTGAGACTAGATCATTTTTATGGTTTTAAACACCAGCTGACGTTTTTTACAAAGTGTTTTATTGTTCCAGTAGGTATCTCTGACCACAGTATGGTCCAGTGTACTATTACTAAAGAGAAGGTTAAACCTAGGAGTGCCTACTGGCATTTTAACACTGCACTTTTAGAAGATGCCAATTTTAGGGAGTCTTTTATTTATTTATGGAATTGTTTTAAACAGGAGAAGGCAGCCTTTAGTTCACTTCAGCTGTGGTGGGATGTGACAAAAGCACAAGTCAAAGAATTCTGTCAACAGTACACTCTCAATGTCACAAGAGACATTGTTAGATCTCTGAAAGCTCTGGAGATAGAAATAGTGGAGCTCCAGCGTTTGGAGGCCACCGGAAATCAAGGGCATATTGAAGCCCTCAAACATAAAAAAGCCAAAATGAACGACCTGTTAGACATTACAGCACAGGGGGCGCTGGCCCGCTCACACTTTAAAAGTGCTGCAGAGATGAATGCTCCTTCAAAGTTCTTTTTCAGTTTAGAGCAGAAGAATGGACAGAAAAGATTCATACATGCTGTGCGAACAGAATCAGGGGATCTCTTTCTACTCAAAGCTGTACAGCAGTGAGTGGTCAGGGGCACAGGTGGTGGAGGACAGCTTCCTCATGGTGTTGTACAGTGACATTGAGAGTGTACTGAAGGTTAACGGTGGTTTATGTGCTCCTTTTGAGTGTACAGGGGGATCAGGCAGGGCTGTTCCCTCTCTGGTATGTTGTACTCTCTAGCCATTGAACCTCTTTTAATCAAGTTAAGTCATCTCTCTGGTTTTAATATTCCACATGCTAATGCCTCAACATGTTTATCAGCTTATGCAGATGATCTGGTAGTGATGATAAACACACAAAATGATGTCAATGTTTTAACTGATATTTTAAGGGACTTTCAGATTTTATCCTCTGCAAAGGTTAACTGGTTAAAGAGTGAAGCCATTTTAGTTGGGGAGTGGGGATTGTTCTACCTGGGGAACAATGAGTTTTTAAACAAAAACTGGGAAGGTTCTGTAGAGCACGTGAAGGGCAGACTGAGCAGGTGGAAGCGGCTGGTCCCAAAGATGTCCTATAGGGGATGAATGCTGGTCATTAACAACCTTGCCGCGTCGTCCCTCTGGCACAAGCTGGCATGTGTGGATCTGCCGCCAAACCTGCTAGCGAACATCCAGGCCCTGCTGGTGGACTTCTTCTGGGACGGTCTACACTGGATTCCACAAAGCGTTCTCCATCTGCCCAAAGAAGAAGGAGGACAGGGGCTGGTCCAGCTGTCCAGCAGACCAGAGCCTTCTGGCTCCAGTTCATCCAGAGAGTCCTCACTGGTCCCAGAGAGCTAGTATGGAGAGCAGCAGCCAGTGGACTATTGCACACAGTTCAAGGACTGGGGCTGGACAAAGTGTTGTTTTTAATGGACACAAAAATGCTGGACATTTCTGGATTACCAGACTTTCATCATGGACTTTTTAAAACCTGGAACTGTTTTAAGAAGCAGAACAAGGGCTGTAGAACGCTAAACTGGCTGCTGGAGGAGCCTCTGGTGTACGGCGGGAGAC
>NC_080713.1:30511198-30523698 GCF_019097595.1 Hemibagrus wyckioides
CACTAACACTACACTAACACAACACGCAACACAGCACAACACACAACACTAAAACTACACTAACACAACACAACACGCAACACAGCACAACACACAACAACACACAACACAAACAACACACAACACTAACACTACACTAACACAACACACACCACAACACAACACGCAACACAACACACAAAACAACAGACAAAAATAACACAACACACAACACAACACTACACAACACAACACTAACACAACACAACCACAACACAAACACAACACAAACACAACACAAACACAACACTAACACACCACAACACTAACATACACAACAACACAACACTACACAACACACAACACTAACACAAAACACAACACACACACACACACCACAACACTAACACAACACACAACTCAACACTAACACAAGACTAACACAGCACTAACACAACACTAACACAGCACTAACACAACACTAACACAGCACTAACACAGCACTAACACAACACTAACACAGCACTAACGCAACACTAACACAGCACTAACACAGCACTAACACAACACTAACACAGCACTAACGCAACACTAACACAGCACTAACACAACACTAACACAGCACTAACACAACACTAACACAACACTAACACAGCACTAACACAGCACTAACACAACACTAACACAGCACTAACGCAACACTAACACAGCACTAACACAGCACTAACACAACACTAACACAGCACTAACACAACACTAACACAGCACTAACGCAACACTAACACAGCACTAACACAGCACTAACACAACACTAACACAGCACTAACACAACACTAACACAGCACTAACACAGCACTAACAAAAGACCAATACAGCACTAATACAGCAATAACACAAGACTAACACAGCACTAACACAAGACTAACACAGCACTAACAGCACTAACACAACACTAACACACAACACAACACAGCACTAACACAGCACTAACACAAGACTAACACAGCACTAACAGCACTAACACAGCACTAACACAGCACTAACAAAAGACCAATACAGCACTAATACAGCAATAACACAAGACTAACAACACTAACACACAGCACTAACACAAGACTAACACAGCACTAACAGCACTAACACAACACTAACACACAACACAACACAGCACTAACACAGCACTAACACAAGACTAACACAGCACTAACACAACACTAACACACAACACAACACAGCACTAACACAGCACTAACACAGCACTAACACACAGCACTAACACAGCACTAACAGCACTAACACAACACTAACACACAGCACTAACACAGCACTAACACAACACTAACACAACACTAACACACAACACTAACACAGCACTAACACAAGACTAACACAGCACTAACACAACACACAGCACTAACACAGCACTAACACAAGACCAACACAGCACTAACACAGCACTAACACAACACTAACACAAGACTAACAACACTAACAAAACACTAACAGCACTAACACAACACAGCACTAACACACAACACAACACAGCACTGACACAGCACTAACACAAGACTAACACAGCACTAACATAGTACTAACACAGCACTAACACACCACAACACAGCACTAACACAACATTAACACACAGCACTAACAGCATTAACACAACACTAACACAAGTCTAACACAGCACTAACATAGCACTAACACAACACTAACAACACTAACACACAGCACTAACACAGCACTAACACAAGACTAACACAGCACTAATACAACACACACCACAACACAGCACTAACACAACACTAACACAACACTAACACAGCACTAACACAAGACTAACAACACTAACACACAGCACTAACACAGAACTAACACAAGACTAACAGAGCACTAACACAGCACTAATACAACAATAACAACACTAACACACAGCACTAATACAGCACTAACACAAGACTAACACAGCACAACACAGCACTAACACAACACTAACACAGCACTAACACAAGACCAACACAGCACTAACATAAGACCAACACAGCACTAACACAAGACCAACACAGCACTAACACAGCACTAACATAAGACCAACACAGCACTAATACAGCAATAACACAAGACTAACACAGCACAACACAGCACTAACACAACACACAGCACAACACAGCACTAACACAACACTAACACAACACTAACACAGCACTAACACAGCACTAACACAAGACTAACAACACTAACACACAGCACTAATACAGCACTAACACAAGACTAACACAGCACTAACACAAGACCAACACAGCACTAACACAGCACTAACATAAGACCAACACAGCACTAATACAGCAATAACACAAGACTAACAACACTAACACAGCACTAACACAGCACTAACACAAGACTAACAACACTAACACAGCACTAACACAGAACTAAAACAAGACTAACACAGCACAACACAGCACTAATACAACAATAACAACACTAACACACAGCACTAATACAGCACTAACACAGCACAACACAGCACTAACACAGCACTAACACAAGACTAACACAGCACTAACACAGCACTAACATAGTACTAACACAGCACTAACACACCACAACACAGCACTAACACAGCACTAACACAAGACTAACACAGCACTAACACAGCACTAACATAGTACTAACACAGCACTAACACACCACAACACAGCACTAACACAGCAATAACACAGCACTAACACAGCACTAACATAAGACTAACACAACACTAACACACAACACAACACTAACACAGCACTAACACAAGACCAACACAGCACTAACAAAGCACTAACACAGCACTAACACAAGACCAACACAGCACTAATACAGCAATAACACAAGACTAACAACACTAACACAGCACTAACACAGCACTAACACAAGACTAACAACACTAACACAGCACTAACACAGCACTAACACAAGACTAACAACACTAACACAGCACTAACACAACAATAACACAAGACCAACACAGCACTAACACAGCACTAAGACAGCACTAACACAAGACCAATACAGCACTAATACAGCAATAACACAAGACTAACAACACTAACACACAGCACTAACACAAGACTAACACAGCACTAACAGCACTAACACAACACTAACACACAACACAACACAGCACAAACACAACACTAACACACACCACAACACAGCACTAACACAGCACTCACACAGCACTAACACAAGACTAACAACACTAACACAGCACTAACACAGCACTAACATAAGACTAACAACACTAACACACAGCACTAACACAGCACTAACACAAGACTAACAACACTAACACAGCACTAACACAGCACTAACACAAGACTAACAACACTAACACAGCACTAACACAGCACTAACACAAGACTAACAACACTAACACAGCACTAACACAAGACTAACAACACTAACACAGCACTAACATAAGACTAACAACACTAACACAGCACTAACATAAGACTAACAACACTAACACAGCACTCACACAGCACTAACACAAGACTAACAACACTAACACAGCACTAACAAGACTAACAACACTAACACAGCACTCACACAGCACTAACACAAGACTAACAACACTAACACAGCACTAATATAAGACTAACAACACTAACACAGCACTAACATAAGACTAACAACACTAACAGAGCACTCACACAGCACTAACACAAGACTAACAACACTAACACAGCACTAACACAGCACTAACACAAGACTAACAACACTAACACAGCACTAAAACAAGACTAACAACACTAACACAGCACTAACACAAGACTAACAACACTAACACAGCACTAACACAAGACTAACAACACTAACACAGCACTAACACAAGACCAACACAGCACTAACACAAGACCAACACAGCACTAACACAGCACTAACACAAGACCAACACAGCACTAATACAGCAATAACACAAGACTAACAACACTAACACACAGCACTAACACAAGACTAACACAACACAACACTAACACACAACACAACACAGCACTAACACAAGACTAACACAGCACTAACATAAGACTAACACAACACTAACACACAACACAACACAGCACTAACACAGCACTAACACAAGACCAACACAGCACTAACACAGCACTAACACAAGACTAACACAACACAACACTAACACACAACACAACACAGCACTAACACAAGACTAACACAGCACTAACATAAGACTAACACAACACTAACACACAACACAACACAGCACTAACACAGCACTAACACAAGACCAACACAGCACTAACACAGCACTAACACAAGACCAATACAGCACTAATACAGCACTAACACAAGACTAACAACACTAACACACAGCACTAACACAAGACTAACACAGCACTAACAGCACTAACACAACACTAACACACAACACAACACAGCACAAACACAAGACTAACACACACGACAACACAGCACTAACACAGCACTCACACAGCACTAACACAAGACTAACAACACTAACACAGCACTAACACAGCACTAACATAAGACTAACAACACTAACACAGCACTAACACAGCACTAACACAAGACTAACAACACTAACACAGCACTAACACAGCACTAACATAAGACTAACAACACTAACACACAGCACTAACACAGCACTAACACAAGACTAACAACACTAACACAGCACTAACACAAGACTAACAACACTAACACAGCACTAACACAGCAATAACACAGCACTAACACAGCACTAACATAAGACTAACACAACACTAACACACAACACAACACAGCACTAACACAGCACTAACACAAGACCAACACAGCACTAACACAGCACTAACACAGCACTAACACAAGACCAATACAGCACTAATACAGCACTAACACAAGACTAACAACACTAACACACAGCACTAACACAAGACTAACACAACACAACACAGCACAAACACAAGACTAACACACACGACAACACAGCACTAACACAGCACTCACACAGCACTAACACAAGACTAACAACACTAACACAGCACTAACACAGCACTAACATAAGACTAACAACACTAACACAGCACTAACACAGCACTAACACAAGACTAACAACACTAACACAGCACTAACACAGCACTAACATAAGACTAACAACACTAACACACAGCACTAACACAGCACTAACACAAGACTAACAACACTAACACAGCACTAACACAAGACTAACAACACTAACACAGCACTAACACAGCAATAACACAGCACTAACACAGCACTAACATAAGACTAACAACACTAACACACAGCACTAACACAGCACTAACACAAGACTAACAACACTAACACAGCACTAACACAAGACTAACAACACTAACACAGCACTAACACAGCAATAACACAGCACTAACACAAGACCAACACAGCACTAACACAGCACTAACACAAGACTAACAACACTAACACAGCACTAACACAAGACTAACAACACTAATACAGCACTAACACAAGACTAACAACACTAACACAGCACTAACATAAGACTAACAACACTAACACAGCACTAACATAAGACTAACAACACTAACACAGCACTCACACAGCACTAACACAAGACTAACAACACTAACACAGCACTAACATAAGACTAACAACACTGACACAGCACTAACACAAGACTAACAACACTAACACAGCACTAACATAAGACTAACAACACTGACACAGCACTAACACAAGACTAACAACACTAACACAGCACTAACACAGCACTAACACAAGACCAACACAGCACTAACACAAGACCAACACAGCACTAACACAGCACTAACACAAGACCAACACAGCACTAACACAGCACTAACACAAGACCAACACAGCACTAACACAAGACCAACACAGCACTAACACAGCACTAACACAAGACCAACACAGCACTAATACAGCAATAACACAAGACTAACAACACTAACACACAGCACTAACACAAGACTAACACAACACAACACTAACACACAACACAACACAGCACTAACACAAGACTAACACAGCACTAACAGCACTAACACAACACAGCACTAACACACAACACAGCACGAAAACAACACTAACACAAGACTAACACAGCACTAACACAGCACTAACACACACCACAACACAGCACTAACACACCACAACACAGCACTAACACACACCACAACACAGCACTAACACAGCACTAACACACCACAACACAGCACTAACACAACACTAACACACACCACAACACAGCATTAATACAGTACTAACACAAGACTAACAACACTAACACACAGCACTAACACAGCACTAACACAAGACTAACACAGCACTAACACAACACAACACAGCACTAACACAAGACTAACACAGCACTAACACACCACAACACAGCACTAACACAAGACTAACACAGCACTAACACAAGACTAACACAGCACTAACACAAGACTAACACAGCACTAACACACCACAACACAGCACTAACACAAGACTAACACAGCACTAACACAAGACTAACACAACACAGCACTAACACAAGACTAACAGCACTAACACAGCACTAACACACCACAACACAGCACTAACACAACACTAACACACAGCACTAACACAAGACTAACACAGCACTAACAGCACTAACACAATACTAACACACAACACAACACAGCACAAACACAACACTAACACACACCACAACACAGCACTAACAACACTAACACAGCACTAACACAACACACACCACAACACAGCACTAACACAACACTAACACAGCAATAACACAAGACTAACACAACATTAACACAGCACTAATACACAGCACTAACACAGCACTAACACACAGCACTAACAGCACTAACACAACACTAACACACAGCACTAACACAACACTAACACACAACACTAACACAGCACTAACACACAACACTAACACAGCACTAACACAAGACTAACACAGCACTAACACAACACACAGCACTATCACAGCACTAACACAAGACCAACACAGCACTAACACAGCACTAACACAACACTAACACAAGACTAACAACACTAACAAAACACTAACAGCACTAACACAACACTAACACAGCACTAACACAGCACTAACACAACACTAACACAAGACTAACAACACTAACACACAGCACTAACACAGCACTAACACAAGACTAACACAGAACAAACACAGCACTAACACACCACAACACAACACTAACACAGCACTAACACAAGACTAACACACACCACAACACAAGACTAAGACAGCACTAACACAAGACTAACAGCACTAACACAGCACTAACACACCACAACACAGCACTAACACAGCACTAACACAACACTAACACACAGCACTAACACAAGACCAACACAGAACTAACAGCACTAACACAACACTAACACACACCACAACACAGCACTAACACACAACACTAACACACACCACAACACAGCACTAACACACACCACTAACACAGCACTAACACACAGCACTAACACAACACTAACACACACCACAACACAGCACTAACACACAACACTAACACAGCACTAACACACAACACTAACACAAGACTAACACAGCACTAACACAACACACACCACAACACAGCACTAACACAACACTAACACAGCACTAACACAGCAATAACACAAGACTAACACAACATTAACACAGCACTAATACAAAGCACTAACACAGCACTAACAACACTAACACAACACTAACACACAGCACTAACACAGCACTAACAGCACTAACACAACACTAACACACAGCACTAACACAGCACTAACACAACACTAACACACAACACTAACACAAGACTAACACAGCACTAACACAAGACCAACACAGCACTAACACAACACTAACACAAGACTAACAACACTAACACACAGCATTAACAGCACTAACACAAGACTAACACAGCACTAACACAAGACTAACACAACACAGCACTAACACAGCACTAACACACAGCACTAACACAAGACTAACACAGCACTAACAGCACTAACACAACACTAACACACAACACAGCACAAACACAACACTAACACACACCACAACACAGCACTAACACACAGCACTAACAACACTAGCACAGCACTAACACAACACACACCACAACACAGCACTAACACAACACTAACACAGCAATAACACAGCACTAATACACAGCACTAACACAGCACTAACACACAGCACTAACACAGCACTAACAGCACTAACACAACACTAACACACAGCACTAACACAGCACTAACACAACACTAACACAACACTAACACACAACACTAACACAGCACTAACACAAGACTAACACAGCACTAACACAACACACAGCACTAACACAGCACTAACACAAGACCAACACAGCACTAACACAGCACTAACACAACACTAACACAAGACTAACAACACTAACAAAACACTAACAGCACTAACACAACACTAACACAGCACTAACACAGCACTAACACAACACTAACACAAGACTAACAACACTAACACACAGCACTAACAGCACTAACACAACACTAACACACAGCACTAACACAGCACTAACACAAGACTAACACAGCACAAACACAGCACTAAAACACCACAACACAGCACTAACACAGCACTAACACAACACTAACACAGCACTAACACAGCAATAACACAAGACTAAAACAGCAATAACACACAACACTAACACAGCACTAACACAACACTAACACACACCACAACACAAGACTAAGACAGCACTAACACAAGACTAACAGCACTAACACAGCACTAACACACCACAACACAGCACTAACACAGCACTAACACAACACTAACACACCACTAACACACCACTAACACAGCACTAACACACAACACTAACACAGCACTAACACAAGACTAACACAAGACTAACACAGCACTAACACACAACACCAACACAGCACTAACACACAACACTAACACAACACTATCACAGCACTAACACTAACACAGCACTAACACAGCACTAACACAACACTAACACAGCACTAACACAACACTAACACAGCACTAACACAGTACTAACACACAACACTAACACAGCACTAACACAAGACTAACACAAGACTAACACAGCACTAACACACAACACCAACACAGCACTAACACACAACACTAACACAACACTATCACAGCACTAACACAACACTATCACAGCACTAACACAACACTAACACAACACTATCACAGCACTAACACAACACTAACACAACACTAACACACAACACTAACACAGCACTAACACAAGACTAACACAAGACTAACACAGCACTAACACACAACACTAACACACAACACCAACACAGCACTAACACACAACACTAACACAGCACTAACACACAACACTAACACAGCACTAACACACAACACTAACACAGCACTAACACAAGACTAACACAGCACTAACACAGCACTAACACACAACACTAACACAGCACTAACACAAGACTAACACAAGACTAACACAAGACTAACACAGCACTAACACACAACACTAACACAGCACTAACACAGCACTAACACTACACTAACACAGCAGATACACCTTTAGTTACTGACACCAGGATAAATCAATATACATGAAAATGCTAATGAGGAAACGCCCACATGTCCTCCTCTGTCAGATAAACTAAACAAGGTCAGATATCAGTGATGGATTTAGTGTGGATAATTATTTTAGTATTTATGTTATTTATGATTAAAATTCTGATGAAATTCAGACAGAAAAAAATGATGTTAAGAGGGGAAAAAAAGAAAGAAAGAAAAAGAATAGAAGACAGAAAAAGAGAGAGAGAAAGAAAGAAAGAAAGAAAGAAAGAAAGAAAGAAAGAGGAAAGAAAACAAGTTCCTCTTCTTCTGAACAGACTATCGCTAACATTATCTAGCGTAATTAGCCGGCTGTTAGTAGTCGAGCTCAGGATTTCATTTGCATCATCAGTTAAACAGTGGTGTTAGCTAGCTAGATTAGCACGAAGGTCTTGAGGCTATTCTGTTACTGAGTTCATCTTCGATAACTGAGTTCATCTTTATACAGAAAAAGTGCTGAAAAAGTCTGTTTTAAAAATCAGGAGCTTGGCTTCAGTTTGGCCTTTAGCTTGCTAGCATGCAAAAGTCATTCAAACTCACACGCTGAGACAGGAAATGACACAGAAGCATCCGGAACATCATCAACATTTCCCTAGGATGTGATGACAAGTGACTAAAAAATGAATAAGGATGAGCAGAGTTTATAAACTTAGCATCGACCGCTAAGAGAAATTTCACAAGCTGTGCTATAATGAGGACCTGAACTGTGAGTCAGAGACGTTTGGCTTGTGAAGTGGTGACTGGGACTGGGAGTAATTCTCACAAACATAAGTCATATCACTGAGGTTTTCTATGCTAAAGTATGCCTAGCATGTATCCTGACAGAAATCTTAGGGTTAGCTTGTGTTCCGCTTTTTAGCATTAAATGACATCACAGTGTTAAAGGAAATGATGCAGTAATATTCCACTGAACCCTGCAGTCAATTAGTTTTCTACTGAATTCTGAATAAATCGCTCATTTTCATTGTGGTGGCATCACACAGAAACAGATAATAGCTCACACTGCAGGGTGTGTTAGCATGATGAGGGATCCAGAGTGTCCACAATGGCAGAAGATGAAGATTTATTCAGCATTTATTTATTAGCTTTTCATCGTTATAAAGCAGCAGCACAGTGGCTTAGTGGTTAATACATTCACCTCACACCTCCAGCATCCTGGGTTTGGTGCTCACTGTGTGTGTGGAGTTTGTATGTTCTCCCTGTGCTTGGTGGGTTCCCTCTGGGTGCTCTGGTTTCCTCCTGTTCTAAAGACAGCCTTCTAGGCTGATTGGAGTCTCTAAATTGCCCGTACTGTGTGTTTTGTAGCCTGCAATGGGTTGGCACTCTGTCCAGGGTGTTTGATCCCTGAGATAGACACAGGCTCCCCTGTAAGCGGTACAGACAATTAAATGAAAAAATCTTATAAAGTTCTCACTCACAACCCTATCAGTTCCATCAGTGGTTCAGATGTTGGACGGCTACTCAGAAGGTTTTAAATTCCAGGATCTTCTCTGTGGGCTCTTAAACAGAGCTTAATGTAGACCTGGAAGATTAGTGCTTAAGGTGTTGGACTACTGACCAAGCTCTGAATTATTCTCTAGTACTTTCATCTTATCCAATTTAACCTTCTATGAAATAAGCAGAAGAAATGACCCTTAGGTGAAATACACTATATTGCCAAAAGTTTTGGGACACCCCTCCAAACCATTGAATTCAGGTATTTTTCAGTGGTTGGGCTCAGCCCCTTAGTTCCAGTTAACGCCAGGCCATCTTGTCCAACATCAGTGCCTGACCTAACAAATGCGCTTCTAGAGGAATGGTCAAAAATTCCCATAAACACACTCCTAAACCTTGTGGAAAGCCTTCCCAGAAGAATTGAAGCTGTTATAGCTGTAAAGGGTGGGACAACTCCATATTACATTCATGTACAGGTAAAGACAGACGTCCCAAAACTTTTGGCCTGGCTTTTCTCCACTCTAATTCATCCCAAAGGTGTTCTGTGGGGTTGAGGTCAGGACTCTGTGCAGGCCAGTCAAGTTCCTCCACACCAAACTCACTCATCCATGTCTTTATGGACCTTGCTTTATAGACTGTTCCCACAAAGTTGAGAGCAAGGTGTTGGGCTACTGATCAGAAGGTTGTGAGTTTGAATCCCAGAACCACCAAGTGGCCATTGTTGGGCCCCTGAGCAAGGCCCTTAACCCTCAATTGTATAAAATGTAAGTGGCTCTGGATAAAGGTGTCTGCTAAACTGTCTTAAACCCTCAATTGCTATGAAATGTAATGTATGTGGTAGCTTAGTTCAAATCCCAGGTCCACCAAGCAACCACTGCTGGGCCCTTGAAGAAGGCCCTTAACTCTGGATTGCTCAGTTGTATTAAAATGAAATAAAATGTAAGTCACTCTGGATAAGGACATCTGCCAAAAGCCAGAAATATAAGAGAAATCTGATTGTGGACATCTAGTAAATGTGTTAATTCCATCAATTATTTTTTTAAAACATTGCTGCTGATAATCATCACACACTCAGGAAGTCATCACTAAATTTCAGTGATGCAGAAAAATTTCAAGTTCCTCCAAGTTTCAAGGTGATTCCTTTATTTAGCGTAAATTTTCTGTGATGGTAATATGGTGAAATCCTGATTAATAGAGAGCTGTTAGGGCAGGACTCACACTGCCCCCTGTTCAGGGGAGGGGCACCAGGCATAATGACAGGGTTTCCATGGTTACATTTTCAGACAACTGGGCTAGGTTAAAAATCCTGTATGTTATTGACCGTCAGCTCTTGTTAATTACTCTGAAAGGATCAGCAGACAGCAGCAGCCCACAGCGGCACTCGCATGCGAGAGCTTCGAGAGAGTTCGAGAGGTTCCATCATTATCCGATACAT
>NC_080713.1:30528698-30536198 GCF_019097595.1 Hemibagrus wyckioides
GTTGTGTTTGATTTGTTTGATGTTTTGTTTGATGTTGTGTTGTGTTTGATGTTGTGTTTGATGTTGTGTTTGATTTTTTTGTTTTGTTTGATGTTGTGTTGTGTTTGATGTTGTGTTGAGTTTAAAGCTCTTGTTATTTGAATCAGTGTGGATATTTGAGTTGCTCAGTAACACAGTCACTTCTCCTGCAGTCGATCTGAAGCATTTTACTCTCATTAATATTTAAATCTATTCCAATAACCAATACTAAGAGAGTGAATCATCCTGAACTCACTGAACTGATCTTAATCTCTAACATTCCACCAGATCTAACACACACCTCTTAAATCTCTCTCTCTCTCTCTCTCTCTCTCTCTTTCTCTCTCTCTCTGTCTGTCTGTCTCTCTTTCTCTCTCTCTCTAATGCAGTTTAAACTGGAGGAAATTACAAAATAACATGGAAGAATTCACGTTACAAATTAACAAGAGAAAAATTTTATAAACTGAGATTGTAAAAAAACAACACACATTTCACAAACTCTGTGTATGTATGTGTGTGTGTGTGTGAGAGAGAGAGAGAGAGAGAGAGAGAGAGAGAGAGAGAGAGACAATATGAGAGAAGGAGAGAGGTTGGCGTGTGTGTGTGTGAGAGAGAGAGAGAGAGAGAGTGAGACAATATGAGAGAAGGAGAGAGGTTGGTGTGTGTGTGTGTGTGTGTGTGAGTGAGGCAGAGACATGAGGTTAGCAGGTGTGTGTGATGTTATTCTACACCATAGTGTTGTTGAGTTCTGCTCTCTGATTGGTCATAAAGTTTTGATTAGTTTTCTCTAACAGTGGCTCTGACCATAGTGCAGCTTTATATTAATGAACTCATTCGTTTCTATAGTAACAGCTCAGTCACAGGGACATGTTTAGCTGACTCTGAGTAGTGTGTGTGTGTGTGTGTGTGAGAGAGAGAGAGAGAGAGAGAGAGAGAGAGAGAGAAAGACATGAGGTAAGCAGGTGTGTGTGTGTGTGTAATGTATGGAAGGAGTCTCCAGTGTCAGTGCTTTGTAGCAGTCAGCGGTGAAAATGTTACACACAGAGGAGGTTATGCTCCATGCTGATTCTGGGAAGTTACTGAGGAATACACTCACAACACACTCAGTACACACTCACAACACACTCAGTACACACTCACAACACACTCAGTACACACTCAGTACACACTCACAACACACTCAGTACACACTCAGTACACACTCACAACACACTCAGTACACACTCACAACACACACAGTACACACTCACAACACACTCAGTACACACTCAGTACACACTCACAACACACTCAGTACACACTCAGTACACACTCACAACACACTCACAACACACTCAGTACACACTCACAACACACTCAGTACACACTCAGTACACACTCACAACACACTCAGTACACACTCAGTACACACTCACAACACACTCAGTACACACTCAGTACACACTCACAACACACTCAGTACACACTCAGTACACACTCACAACACACTCAGTACACACTCACAACACACTCAGTACACACTCAGTACACACTCACAACACACTCAGTACACACTCAGTACACACTCACAACACACTCAGTACACACTCAGTACACACTCACAACACACTCAGTACACACTCACAACACACTCAGTACACACTCAGTACACACTCACAACACACTCAGTACACACTCACAACACACTCAGTACACACTCAGTACACACTCACAACACACTCAGTACACACTCAGTACACACTCAGTACACACTCACAACACACTCAGTACACACTCAGTACACACTCACAACACACTCAGTACACACTCACAACACACTCAGTACACACTCACAACACACTCAGTACACACTCAGTACACACTCACAACACACTCAGTACACACTCAGTACACACTCACAACACACTCAGTACACACTCACAACACACACAGTACACACTCACAACACACTCAGTACACACTCAGTACACACTCACAACACACTCAGTACACACTCAGTACACACTCACAACACACTCACAACACACCCCGTACACACTCACAACACACTCAGTACACACTCAGTACACACTCACAACACACTCAGTACACACTCAGTACACACTCACAACACACTCAGTACACACTCAGTACACACTCACAACACACTCAGTACACACTCAGTACACACTCACAACACACTCAGTACACACTCACAACACACTCAGTACACACTCAGTACACACTCACAACACACTCAGTACACACTCAGTACACACTCACAACACACTCAGTACACACTCACAACACACTCAGTACACACTCACAACACACTCAGTACACACTCACAACACACTCAGTACACACTCAGTACACACTCACAACACACTCAGTACACACTCACAACACACTCAGTACACACTCAGTACACACTCACAACACACTCAGTACACACTCAGTACACACTCAGTACACACTCACAACACACTCAGTACACACTCAGTACACACTCACAACACACTCAGTACACACTCACAACACACTCAGTACACACTCACAACACACTCAGTACACACTCAGTACACACTCACAACACACTCAGTACACACTCAGTACACACTCAGTACACACTCACAACACACTCAGTACACACTCACAACACACTCACAACACACTCAGTACACACTCACAACACACTCAGTACACACTCAGTACACACTCACAACACACTCAGTACACACTCACAACACACTCACAACACACTCAGTACACACTCACAACACACTCAGTACACACTCAGTACACACTCACAACACACTCAGTACACACTCAGTACACACTCACAACACACTCAGTACACACTCACAACACACTCAGTACACACTCAGTACACACTCACAACACACTCAGTACACACTCAGTACACACTCACAACACACTCAGTACACACTCAGTACACACTCACAACACACTCAGTACACACTCAGTACACACTCACAACACACTCAGTACACACTCAGTACACACTCAGTACACACTCACAACACACTCACAACACACTCACAACACACTCAGTACACACTCAGTACACACTCACAACACACTCAGTACACACTCAGTACACACTCAGAACACACACAACAACACACTCAGTACACACTCACAACACACTCAGTACACACTCACAACACACTCAGTACACACTCAGTACACACTCAGTACACACTCACAACACACTCACAACACACTCACAACACACTCAGTACACACTCAGTACACACTCAGTACACACTCACAACACACTCAGTACACACTCACAACACACTCAGTACACACTCAGTACACACTCAATACACACTCACAACACACTCAGTACACACTCACAACATACTCAGTACACACTCACAACACACTCACAACACACTCAGTACACACTCAGTACACACTCACAACACACTCAGTACAGACTCAGTACACACTCACAACACACTCAGTACACACTCAGTACACACTCACAACACACTCAGTACAGACTCAGTACACACTCACAACACACTCAGTACACACTCAGTACACACTCACAACACACTCACAACACACTCAGTACACACTCAGTACACACTCACAACACACTCAGTACACACTCACAACACACTCAGTACAGACTCAGTACACACTCACAACACACTCAGTACACACTCAGTACACACTCACAACACACTCACAACACACTCAGTACACACTCACAACACACTCAGTACACACTCACAACACACTCAGTACACACTCAGTACACACTCACAACACACTCAGTACACACTCAGTACACACTCACAACACACTCAGTACACACTCAGTACACACTCAGTACACACTCACAACACACTCAGTACACACTCACAACACACTCAGTACACACTCACAACACACTCAGTACACACTCAGTACACACTCACAACACACTCAGTACACACTCACAACACACTCAGTACACACTCAGTACACACTCACAACACACTCAGTACACACTCACAACACACTCAGTACACACTCACAACACACTCACAACACACTCAGTACACACTCACAACACACTCAGTACACACTCAGTACACACTCAGTACACACTCACAACACACTCAGTACACACTCAGTACACACTCACAACACACTCAGTACACACTCACAACACACTCACAACACACTCAGTACACACTCAGTACACACTCACAACACACTCAGTACACACTCACAACACACTCAGTACACACTCACAACACACTCAGTACACACTCACAACACACTCACAACACACTCAGTACACACTCAGTACACACTCACAACACACTCACAACACACTCAGTACACACTCACAACACACTCAGTACACACTCACAACACACTCAGTACACACTCACAACACACTCAGTACACACTCAGTACACACTCAGTACACACTCAGTACACACTCACAACACACTCAGTACACACTCAGTACACACTCACAACACACTCAGTACACACTCAGTACACACTCACAACACACTCAGTACACACTCACAACACACTCAGTACACACTCAGTACACACTCAGTACACACTCACAACACACTCAGTACACACTCAGTACACACTCACAACACACTCAGTACACACTCAGTACACACTCACAACAAACTCAGTACACACTCAGTACACATTCACAACACACTCAGTACACACTCACAACAAACTCAGTACACACTCAGTACACACTCAGTACACACTCACAACACACTCAGTACACACTCAGTACACACTCACAACACACTCAGTACACACTCACAACACACTCAGTACACACTCACAACACACTCAGTACACACTCAGTACACACTCACAACACACTCAGTACACACTCACAACACACTCAGTACACACTCAGTACACACTCAGTACACCCTCAGTACACACTCACAACACACTCAGTACACACTCAGTACACACTCACAACACACTCAGTACACACTCACAACACACTCACAACACACTCAGTACACACTCAGTACACACTCAGTACACACTCACAACACACTCACAACACACTCAGTACACACTCAGTACACACTCACAACACACTCAGTACACACTCACAACACACTCAGTACACACTCACAACACACTCAGTACACACTCAGTACACACTCACAACACACTCAGTACACACTCAGTACACACTCAGTACACACTCACAACACACTCACAACACACTCACAACACACTCAGTACACACTCAGTACACACTCACAACACACTCACAACACACTCAGTACACACTCACAACACACTCACAACACACTCAGTACACACTCACAACACACTCACAACACACTCAGTACACACTCAGTGCACACTCACAACACACTCAGTACACACTCACAACACACTCAGTACACACTCACAACACACTCAGTACACACTCACAACACACTCAGTACACACTCAGTACACACTCACAACACACTCAGTACACACTCAGTACACACTCACAACACACTCAGTACACACTCAGTACACACTCAGTACACACTCACAACACACTCAGTACACACTCAGTACACACTCACAACACACTCAGTACACACTCAGTACACACTCACAACACACTCAGTACACACTCACAACACACTCAGTACACATTCACAACACACTCAGTACACACTCAGTACACACTCACAACACACTCAGTACACACTCACAACACACTCAGTACACACTCACAACACACTCAGTACACACTCACAACACACTCACAACACACTCAGTACACACTCAGTACACACTCACAACACACTCAGTACACACTCACAACACACTCAGTACACACTCACAACACACTCACAACACACTCAGTACACACTCACAACACACTCACAACACACTCAGTACACACTCAGTACACACTCACAACACACTCAGTACACACTCAGTACACACTCACAACACACTCACAACACACTCAGTACACACTCAGTACACACTCACAACACACTCACAACACACTCACAACACACTCACAACACACTCAGTACACACTCAGTACACACTCACAACACACTCAGTACACACTCAGTACACACTCACAACACACTCAGTACACACTCAGTACACACTCAGTACACACTCAGTACACACTCACAACACACTCAGTACACACTCACAACACACTCAGTACACACTCAGTACACACTCACAACACACTCAGTACACACTCACAACACACTCAGTACACACTCACAACACACTCAGTACACACACAGACACCAGCAGCCTGAGACCCTGTCACACTGATTCTCCATGAAGTGGCCTCAATCTATCACACACACACACACACAAACACATACACACACACACATACACACACACACACCCCGCTGATCTGTCAAGGGAAATCAGAACTCATCGTGCATCAAAGCTTTTCATTTTAATCTTTTGTCATCATCTCTGATGTTTTGTTCTCCTTCATGTCCTACTATGATGAGACTAAAAATAAATAATCTGTGTGTGTGTGTGTGTGTGTGGTTAAACTTAAGAGTAGCCTTCGTTTGGCATTTTCTTTGATCACTCATGAAATTTTGACCTCCATTTAGGAGAAGAACAGGAGAGAGAGAAAGAGACAGAGAGAGACAGAGAGTGAAAGACAAACTGGAGGTGATAGAGAGACAGGAGAGAGAGAGAGAGAGAGAGAGAGAGAGAGAGACTTGCTCCAAAATAAGAGAGATACTCTGTCTTTCTCTGTCTGCTTTGCTCTCTCTCTCTCTCTCTCTCTCTCTCTCTCTCGTTCTCTCCTCCTGTCTCTCTATCACCTCCAGTTTGTCTTTCACTCTCTGTGTCTCTCTGTCTCTTTCTCTCTCTTTCTCTCTCTCTCCTCTCACCTGGCACACACACAGACCAGAGGTCACTGAAGGCCGTGGGATTGGTGGCTCTCCCATGACACACACACACACACACACACACACACACATACACTTCTCCCTCTTTACGTTAATCTCTAAATGACTTCATTAGCCTGATGTTTATCAGCACAATTCTACTACAGCAGAAAAATGTAATCCTTACATACCCAATACTCAGATTCCATTTCAGTAGGATGCAACAAGTATGCTAGCAGGAATAATGCTAATGCCCTGTGATGGAGGGAGTAGGGAGTAGGAACTGGAAATCAGGCTAGTGATTGAGCTAGCTAGCATGGAGATCTGAAATCTCTCATTACAGATGAGGTAAAGACACGGTGAGGACGGAAAAGCAACAGAATGGTCAACATTTACCTCAGAAATGACAGAAAATGAGTAAGAAAAGATTGAGAAAGACTCAAATGACACCAAAATCACACCTAGATAGATATACAGTACATCCATAATGTTGTATTTCCACCAGTTTTCTGTAACTCTCTGTGGGTTGAGAAAGACTTAAATCACACCTAGCATCGTCCGCTAACTTCTCTGAAGTGGATTTTTCCACAGT